>NC_091680.1:15703173-16003340 GCF_030179915.1 Drosophila takahashii
CGATAGATCCCAGATAAATCCAATAGAAACTCACACATCATGCCTTTTTTCGTCGAAAAAGAAATAGCCCTTAACAGCAAACGGCGTAAAGAACGTCTAACTGGGAGCCTCCAAACATTGGCATTAAATACATGACCAAAGACAATGCTTACCTCAACTTGTTTTGGGGCATTCCGAAAGGTCTATAAATTTGGAGCATTTAGTTAGTGGCAGACCTGTCGTCAGTAGCTAAAATGGACGCATGGCGTATTCATATTTCAGTTTTATCAGGTTCGCTTAATTCCGAATTTGACAAGTGATAAATTTGACCATTGCCGATTCGCAGTTCGATTAAAGTCCCATTCGTTTTTGTTTGCTATTGTTATTGCTCATATGCATAGGGTTTTCTCAATGAAAATTCATAGTTTTTTATATTTATTACCCTTTTGTTTATTACCAAAAACCGCAAACCGAAAACCAAAAAAAATCTATTTTAAAATCATTTTTATCTGCTGTGCCTGAATTGATACATACGACATTATGATATTATTAGACCACGATGACCAATTTCTGTTGAAATATTGCAGATTAGGCAGCTGTCAAGTGGCTTAGATTACCACTTTTAATTATAATTTAATAGGTTACCTGGTATTTGGTCCGTTCTAGAACTTATTCACCTAATAAATTTAATGGTATAAAGTTCTTCTTATTGTTGTGACTTTAGTTGAACTTTAACCATTAAGGCCCGTTTTGCAGTTCCAATAATATCAAAAAATGCTGGGAATCGTCATTTATAGGAAATAAATTTATGACTAATTAGTCATACTTGTTAGAATGCTTGGAAGCAAAACACCGAACCATAAAGTATGTGGGTTAGTGTCATAAAACAGGTAGGTAATTAATCGCTAATTTAGATTACTGTAATCTAATTTCGTTTAATAGCTGATTTTTCCAAATCGAATCCATAGAATACCATTTAAGAATACATCATTAAATTTAGAGAATCATGTGGTACGGAAAAATTTCATTGGCTAAAAATTATCTAATCGAATTTCGCACTTTGGTAAGACAATTAAAAGATGTGATAATAGTTGACAATTTGGAAAACGATTCCGAGAACTTGGTGGTTTACAGGCGATTTTTTATGGCCAATTTATAGATTGCCTTGTTAGGACAAATAATGTATCGCTATCTTTTTTGGATTTTTATTAGAAGCAGAACACAAAAATATTTTAATTTTCGCAAAACCCTTTTCCTAGTATTATTACCTTAAGAATAATCTACCAAACAAATTAAAAACAAATATAATCATTATATTTTGATTTGCCCGAATTCTGGGGAAGCTCTTATCCGCTACTTTGTTGACTTGTCAAAAAGGGCCATCGATCATGCAAAAATAGAGTTGGCTTCACTGCTTGCCAATGGCGATGTATCACAAAAGTCGATTCCCTGGCTTGACGGCTCGTCGATCAATTGGGACAGCCAAGCGGATCGAAGATAAACCGAGGGGCCGGGACTCCAAATAAAAACCCAGGCAGGCCATCCAACCAGAAACAGTATACCAATTGAAGCCACTAAAGAAAATGGGTGGGTTTTTGAGTTCTATCAGTTTAAAGGATTAAATTAAAATATATTTTATTTATTGACCATTTCCCAGGTGGACACAAAGGATCTACTATCGCTGCCCTGGCGCTGCTCGTCGCCTGTGCCGCTCCAGCAACAGCCGACGTGAACGTGACCGCCTTGTGCCTGCTGGTCAGCAATGGCAACTATGTGGCCAGCCAGTCCGACTGCTCCACGTACTACCAGTGCCAGGGATCCACGTTTACGACCATGTCCTGTCCCACCGGCTACTACTTCGACAAGAATGCCCAGCAGTGCACGGGCAGTGTGCCGAGCACCTGCACCAGCAGCACGAGTCCTTGTCTCGGCAAGGCGGTGGGCACCTTTGCCGCCTCCAGTACGTCCTGCGGTGGCTACTACTATTGCGGTGCCTCCGGCGCTCAGAGTGGCAGCTGTCCTGCCGGCGAGAACTTCAATCCCACCACCCAGGCCTGTGTGTACAAGAACAATTATCCCTGCACCGATTCCACCTCCTCCGACAGTCTGTCCACCCCCTCGGTGGCCCTGAACCTGTGCAATCTGGTCAAGGACAATCTCTACTTTGGCAGCCCCTCGAACTGCAGTGGCTGGAACTTCTGCCAGGACAACATCCTGCACTCGGGATCCTGCGGAGCGGGTCTGGTGTTCAATGTGCAGGCCAGCAACTGCGGCTACAGGATGACCTCCTCCTGCTCCCAGGTCACCAATGATCCCTCGCTGACCGGAGTGGCCAACAATCCCACAACTTGCACCACCGCGGGTTCGATGATTGCGGCCACCGCGTGCAATCAGTACTACATGTGCTCGGCCAGCCTGAATTACCAGCTGATGACCTGCCCCTCGGGATTCTTCTACGATACCATCTCGAAGGCCTGCGTGACCAGGATGAGTGCCAGGAACAACTGCGACAGGTGTGTGGGCACCACCGCCAGCTTCGTGAATGCCTACTCGGCCACCAACTGCTCCGATTACCTGTACTGCGTGAATGGCGTCCAGAAGGCCGTGGAGAGCTGCCCCGTCAACTACTATTTCAACGAGAACACCGGATCCTGTACTAACGGGGTGGAGCCCCAGTTCCTGTGCTGCAATCCCACGGGAAGCACCGGCCTTACCACCACAACCACTACCGCCACCACAACCACCACCACCACCGCTGCTCCAGCTGCTGATACTGGCTCGAAAACCGATACTTCAGCCGATTCCTCAGCTGGTACTTCATCAGATACTACCAAAACTGATACTTCCTCTGGAACTTCCGACACAGCAGCCACAAAGTAATCCATAAAGCTCTTCTGCACCTAAAACAATTATATATTTAATCCAGCAAACAATAAAATAAATTACTTCAAGTGTATTTCATCATTAATATTCAATCCAGTGTACTCCGTATCATCCTTTGTACACAAGATAGGTAAAATAAAAAACCCATTCCCACCCTTAAATAAGAAAGAACTTAGAAAATTTCATTTTCAGATTGTCAATTGTTTTAGAATTTCCTTACAAATTACTCATACGAAGCGTACGCCTCTTAGAATTTCTTCCGTTTTTAATCTTGTCAACTGTTATTTCAGTAGAAATCAAAAGAACAAATGGTTGCCAAACATTATTTAGTTGATATCTTTGCAAACAATATTACTTATAAGTAATAGTCCATACAAATTCAGACAATAATAGTATTTTCTTTCAAATAAGTTTGTATTGGCAGCATTATACAATCATCACCCTTTTAGGTAGGCAACACATTTTGTACAAAAGCTTTAAACAGCGGAAATATATTGTCTCCAGATTGCTTTCCTGTATCATTTTAAGCAGAGTTAAAAAGCTAATAAAATAATATATAGTCTAAATAAATTTAAATGGGATCAATGGCTTTTATCTACGTAGGTAATTTAAAATTACTACGCGTTTTATAAAAACGCTTTTTTATTAATTGCTAGGACCACTTTCTTATCATAATTTTAAGGTAAAGATATAAAACAAATTAGTTGTGTAAAGCTTTCTTTTACCATAAAGACGAATGTAGTACCTGAAATCAGTACTTTCCAATTCTCACGATGAAAGGCATAACCAAAATACCTCCAATGCTTACACTTCCTGATAAGTAAAAACAAACATATTGGAAAATTCCAATCAATATAACGGATATCCCAAAAGAGTATAAACACAATTTAATAGAGCCCATTTGGCATGGTAATAAAGTCGAAAGTAAACACTATGCGAACTACAGGTCTTTTCATTGCCGAAAAAGTTTACTGGCTGGAAACAACGTCATCCAAAAGAGATAAGGAGTCCATAGAACTTTGAGTTAAATGGTCTATAACATAAAATAAAAGTTATAAAATAAAATAAAGTTTATTTTTATTGGAACTAATAAAAATGTTGTTTTTATATTTCTGCTCATTATCACAAAAGTTTTAGTAACATTAAAAATATTTAATTTGAAAAGGCCCCTTTTTTAATTACATTACTCCAGTAGATTATCCAATTAGATTATCTTACAACACTTGGCTTAAGTACATGATGTGTTAGTTCTCAAGGCAGCCTTACACCACTGATAAAGGTAAAGATGTGGCGTCAATCGTTTCTTTTTTTAATTATTAAGTTGCGGAACAGATAGAATACAGAATGATAGCGGCTAACTTGCGGTTACCACAACTTAACTTTAATTAAAGCTGGTAAAATAACAACCAGACAAGATGTTCGCCGCGTATCTGGTGGAATAAATAAAAAATTGAACCATGTTCCGCTGTCTATAATTCCTGAGAATAGCTGGGCTTATCTACAGTCAATTTACGATCTAGATGGCCAAGTTCGAGGCGAATACCTATAAAAACCAGGCGGTGGGAAAACTCCAACATCAGTCTTCCGACTACCTTTCATTGGCCAATACAAGTGGTTTTTAATTCCCGAGAGACCCAAGAGTATTACGAACTAACGATGACAGGCAAGTGTGGTGTAGCACCAGTGGATAACCGCGAGGATTTTTGGTTAATTCCGGACTTGTGACTTGTGACTTGCAGGAAAATTTCTACTGGCGACGACGATCCTGTGCCTGATGGGCGGCAGCGCCCTGGGCGATGCGATCCTGGAGGGCACCTACAACGTGACCGCCTTCTGCACGGCCTGCAAGACCGGCATTCAGCTGGGCAGCATCGAGTCCTGCCAGAAGTACTATGTCTGCCAGTCGACCGGACCTGTTGTCGCCGAATGCCAGTCGGGCTACTCCTACGACTACAAGAAGAGCACCTGCCTGCCCTCCAGCCAGGTGAACTGCTACTACGGTGTGGATAATCCTTGTGCCGGAAAGAATGGAACCTGGGTGCCAAATACCGGCGTGTGCGGTGGCTACTACTATTGCGAATTGGGCGTTTCGAAGGCCGGATCTTGCAGTAAGAACCAAGTGTTCAACTCCGTAACCGCAGAATGCGAATGGGGATCCTGCGCCACCACCCAAACCACCGAAGGTGCAGTTCTCAATTCGCTCTGCGAAGTGGTGCCCCCCAATCAGTACTTTGGCGATACCAACGACTGTGCCACCTGGAACTACTGCGTGTCCAATAGCACTGGCGTTTATGCATTCAGTGGAAAGTGCGCATCAACCACAACAAAGCAGAATGTGAGTAAACCCTTTTTATACCGGTCAAATAGCTTACAGCACCACGTAAAATTCGTAATCCTTTTTTCCATTCCTACAACCATTAATTTAAAATATTAATTTGCCTATGCTTTATGTTTTAATTTTTAAAACATCATTTAAAGCAATTATTTTTTTTAAACAAGTGGTGGCTCCAGTTCTTTGAAATTGTTTTATTTTTAAAGGAAACTAACATCTTTTTAACCGTGTGAATTTTTGTCGGAAATTAAAATTTATATTGTCATTAATTCTTAATAGTAATATCGTTAGCTTGATTGACCTGTATTTTGTATCTTTTATTTATTTATTTTTATTTTATTTTTCGCTTGACCCGTGGATTGTATTAAATTTGTCTAACTTTCTATCTTTTATTTATTTAATTGATTTATTTTTATTATTTTATTTTTCGCTTTAAAATTACATTTGCTACTTTTATCCTGCACTTAATAATGTTTACATTTCTTTTTCCTAGGCCTTTAACGTTAAAACAGGATCCTGTGATTACACCTCGGATAGTATCTGCAGCCGTGTGACCGACATTCCCCTGAGCAGTGCCGCAGTTTCCTGCCCCAAGGACGGCGTCAAGGAGGGATCGGCCACCGTTTGTGGCACCTATAATGTGTGCACCAACGGCAAGTGGGTTGCCACAAACTGCCCCACTGGATACTACTTCGACACCCTCACGTCGAACTGTGTCGTGCGCCAATCGGCCACGCCCACTGCTGGCTGCAACCGTTGCCAGGGCGCCAGCACCAAATTCGTGAACGCCGTCAATTCGGAGAACTGCTCGACGTACTACTACTGCAACGCGCAGGGCCAGGCCACCCTGAACACCTGCCCCACCGCGTACTTCTTCAACGAGAAGCTCGGCGCCTGCAAGCCCGAGGACGATCTGGCCGCTTATGTGCCGAGCAACGGAGCCTGCTACGGATCCAAGGCCTCTTCGACCACTGAGGACGGTACTGAAGCCGAGACCACGGCGGATCCCTCCGGCAAAATGTTCGACTTGGAGGAATAGGCCCAGTCAAACGGTCAGGAACTATTGGAAGGCAACTCGCCGGAACAGGACAATCTGCAAACACGATCCAATGTATTTACCACTTAGTATTCAGCTCATATAAGAGGCAATAAACCTATGTTCGCAAGCAAATTTTTGTATTCTGCTCTATGGGATTAAATATCCTCTTCTTTAGACCTTTTTAAAACAATTTCAGCTATCAAAACCAAAAAAATACCAGAGATATTGAGACATCAATCTTAATAACAGACAAAAAGTATTTTCAGAACTTTATTTCAAAGTTACAAAAAATATTTTAATTTTTTCTTATACTTTGATTTTTGTAAAACTTTTAGATATTTTTAATTATTTTCTAGAAAATACAAGAAATACATTATGGATAAATTTAGATGATCAAGATCTGTCTGATGCTTATTTTTAGATGTGAGCATATCAATCATTTCTTTTAGAATGTTATCTAAAAACGCGAACATTGCGATCTCGCCGAGACCGCAGCGCAAAATGCAAACACAAGTTTTCGATTAGCTTTTACAATAGCCACACCCATTTTAGCGACCTTATAAAAGGGTCGGTCATGAAACGGCCGAAACACTAAAACAGTTACTCTGAAGCCGCAAAGAACCATCATCGGAAGTTAAGGAAATCAATAACAGCAATGCCATGCTCTTGGGCATCTTTCCTGGCACTGGGCATCTGCATCCAGTTGGGAGCAGGTCACTCCGTGGACAGGAGTTGGGAATTGCCCAAGCCTCGTGTAACCTTGGGTGACCTCAGCCATGTGAGTATAATTAAATTTCCGGGTTGTTTATAGCACATATACATTTTAAACTTTAAAATATTGTTATGTTTGTTGTTTATTTGAAGTTTTATAAATATCATAATTTCAATAGCTTAGAAAACTTTAGGTAACTTCTTAAAATAAAGCTGTATTTTATTTTTCCTAACACTTCTAATAGGTAACTTTTATAATTCCTTTTTTCAGATCTGCCTGGGTCGCCAGGAAGGCGATTTGGTGCCCCATCCGCTGGACTGCAATGGATACTTTTCCTGCTCGCGCATTCCCAGGCTCCTCTATTGCGAGCAGGGCCTCTATTTCGATGGAAATCGTGGGATCTGCGATCTGCCAGAGAATACCAACTGTCGGCAGAGCGATTTGTCAGTACCGCCTGTAGAATCGCAAGGCAGCCCAGTGGATAACTCCGAGCTCAATTGGTGGCCTCACAAACCGAAGCCTGTTTTTGTGGCTGTCGATGTGTCCAGTGGTCAGCCAGTCAATCCCATGGAGAAGTACGATCCGGAGAATATCGAGTGCCGACACTATGGTGCCTACTTCCTGCCGCATCCCAGAAATTGTGGATTGTACTTCATCTGCGCCTACGGCCATCTGCACCGACATCAGTGTGGGCGTGGCACCTCCTGGAATTTCGAGATGTCCGAGTGTCAGTTGAGCGATCAGGCCGTTTGCTACGGGGAGTCCAGGGTTTCAGAACCCGAGTCCCATACGAATGTAGAAGTGTTTGGGGAAAGCACCACACCGAGCAGTGAAGCGCCAATAACCGTTTGCTATATAGTCGGATCGAGTGAGTTAAGCACTTTTCAGCAATTCCTCACGGATCCCGAGACCACCGAGTTGGTACAGGTGACATCATCTTCTCCACCTACTCCACCCTCTCCACCTTCACCACCTCGAACTGAAGTCACCGCCTTGACTTGTCCATCCACCAAGCAGAGCTATATGTCCCATCCGGAGGATTGCAGCAAGTACTATATCTGCATCAGTGGAATGCCCGTGCTCACATCCTGTCCCAAAGGCCTCTTTTGGGACCAGAAGTCCGGCTACTGTGAGATGGAAAAGAATGTCAAGTGTTTCCAGAAGTGATTAATAAACACGGTCTAGATCGGTCGATGGTGTTTTATTATGGAATACTTCACAAAGTTTCGAATCTTTATTAATTTAATGAGAAGAGTGTTATAATTTTTTGCTAAGAACCTCTATTTTGGATTCACAAGGTTTTTAAAAATAGTTACTTCGTTATTTACAATGAAGTATTTCTTATAAAACTGTCGCCATCGTTAGTCTTTGCCAGAAAACTGCTCTTCTTTGGGAAGTTTCGGGACTCTCCTTCTCTATTTTATCAGTTTTCCAGGGATAATTCTTAACACCGCTCACAATACGTTCCCAAAATGTTAGTGTACTTGGCTCGGGTGATTTGGCATCTTGAGAATTTTCATCAGCTGGATTGCTCGCAAAACAGCACACCAGCAGAAGGAAAAATGTCAAAAAGAGTTCCAATTTAATTCCTTTAGATGCTTGCATTTTGATACACTGGTGATCTCTAACTGATCTTGTTTGAAGTTTTCCTCTCGTCGCATGACGAAATTCCGAATCTTATCAATAGAAAATATTTAAGCACGTTCGCAAATTGCTTTACAACAGATAATGGATAAGATATCAAACGACATAAGACAAGCGACCAAGTTTTTGCAGCCTAAAAGAGAGCTCTAAGATCATTGAATAAAAAAGCTTATTTCACGTAAAATAAATGTAAATTAACACTAGAGATAAAGGTAATATTATCAATTTTAGAACTTTACTTCAGGAAATTGTAATTGAATTGTACAATTGAATTTCTGAAATTTGACACGCAATCTGCTAAGGCAGATTAATGATCAATTTATTAAAATTAATTTATGCTCTATATTTAAATAAAAAGTTTATTTTAAACAAGAAAGGAAGCTAGCTTCGGCCAGCCGAAGCTTATATACCCTTGCAGATCATTCCTATTAATTAACAAATCGCAAAAATGTTCAATTTTCTAATATTTCTCATTAATTTTCCGATCGTTCCTATGGCAGCTATATGATATAGTCGTCCGATTTTGATTAAATTAAAATTGAAATTCGGAAATATTTAAAAAGAGTCATATCCTAGAGTAGAAGACAATACAATAAAAACCAAAGAAGCTAGAATTTATTTCCTATTACTTTTCCATTAATTTTCCGATCATTCCTATGGCAGCTATATGATATAGTCGTCCGATTTTGATTAAATTAAAATTGAAATTCGGAAATATTTAAAAAGAGTCATATCCTAGAGTAGAAGATAATACAATAAAACCCAAAGAAGCTAGAATTTATTTCCTATTTCTTTTCCATTAATTTTCCGATCGTTCCTATGGCAGCTATATGATATAGTAGTCCGATTTTTTAAATTATTAATTCGAAATTCAGAAATATTTAAAAAATAACATCCCCAAAAGTAGAAGGTAATATTTCAAAAAATACCGAAGCTAGAATTTTTTAATGTTTTTTTTTTCCGATTGTTCCTATGGGAGCTATAAGATATAGTTGTCCGATCCGGTCGGCTCCGACATATATACTACCTGCAATAGAAAGAAGACTTTTGGGAAAGTTTCATCCCGATAGCTCAAAAACTGAGAGACTAGTTTGCGTAGAAACAGACAGACGGACAGACGGACAGACGGACAGACGGACAGACGGACAGATGGACAGACGGACAGACGGACAGACGGACATGGCTAGATCGACTCGTCTAGTGATGCTGATCAAGAATATATATACTTTATGGGGTCGGAAACGCCTCCTTCACTGCGTTGCAAACTTCTGACTGAAATCATAATACCCTCTGCAAGGGTATAAAAATCGTTATAGTAATGGAAGCCTTAGTAGCTCTACATATTCTGTAAGTGTTTCCCCCTTTTGGCCAGCTGTTTTTAAAAAATTCTTTTTATTAATTTAATAAATATTGTCAAAAATTAATCGAACGTTCGAGTAATATTTAGCATAAGGTAGGTCAAGGCAAAGAGACTGTCGTTTATCTTTCCGGGCTGAACTTTATATAAAAATTCATAAATGATGTCATTCAATCGGCATACGAACTTTGAAAGATTGTCCCTGATCTCGTCGCACATTGATCCGTTCATTCATAAATTATCCAAAAAGCATGTTGGCCCTCTTGATTATGTTGCGAATATGTGTGTGCCTAAACGATGTGCTCGTCTAATTTAAATTTAAATTTAACTTCTAAGGCGGTCGGGCTCAATTAGGGCTGGTTCTCTGCTCACAGCTAATCGTCGTGCTGTCCAGTAATTAATTCAGCCGTCTCCGTTGGCCAAACTCGTTGGTCAAACGTGGAGTCGCGTGACTCATTATATCTCGCAAAATGGCAAACCGAAAAAATCGTTTTGGGGTTGTCGGCAAAGTAAATACATACTTTGTACATGTATCACAAGGAAAGTTGTATATCAACAAATAAAAATAGGTATATCTTTGTATTCCACTTAATTTTACATTTCTAAAACAAACAAGCGCTCTTTTCCGATAACTTGTGCTAATTAACTGAATGGATAAGATCATTGCCCTTTTTGTCGGTTAAGAAATTATTATTAAATTAAATGTATGTACATAACAGCAAACAATCACTGATTAATGGGTTTATAATATAAATGTTTATTAATAACAAGGTCTCAGTTTGCATTAAAATAACCTTAAACTTTGTTTGAATTCAAGATATGTGGGTATAAACCAAATTCTCTTCAAGCCGGAAGATTGCGATTCTGATTATTGAAATGCAAAAAAAATAAAACTATATTATTGATCTCTGTAATTTCTTTTGGCACTTTATACTGCAAATTAAATGTGTCACAACAAAGTTAATTTTTTGCTTCCAAGCTAACGGCGCAAATTCAAATTGAAATTCAAGTTCACATACGCTTCTGTTTTTTTGTCACACCCTTCCTGCTGTTAATCCAGCACAGTCGCGGTCAACAAATAAGTTGTGAAATAATTTATTTTTCAAATATTGTATGGTAAGAATTATACAAGTTTAAAACTAAATTGAAATTTCTAAAAAAAAAAAAATATGTAAATATTAAAACTCTTTATTTGTTATAAAATACTCCATGTTTTTTAAACATACAAATTTTATACATTTTACATTAATATGAAACATTGTACAGGATTTTTCAACCCATAATTCCGTAAAAAGTGCTTATTAAAATAATTCGATGAGTCGAGTGATACCCTGCAGTCAACAGCTGATGGTGCGCCGCCGCATTCAGGCAAACACTCACACACACACGCCGAAGAGAGCGCGAGATAGGTTTATTTTGTACTCCCTCTCGCACGGCGCGTTGGGCTCTCGCTTTTGTCGCTCGGCGATCATTCCAAAGCTAGTCACCCGCGCGCGGAGTTCTTTTTGCCGCGTCGTTCCGCAAATAGTTTTATTTTGTTTTTACTTAACTTAATTTCGTTCCATTTGACTTTTCGCGAGTGACGTCGCCGTTTTTATGGGAAAGTGCGCACATATGGAAATCGTAAGGAAATAGTTGTTGTTTAAGCAAAGACACGCGTCGCCTTTCCGCGTGTCTCTTATTTTTGTGGATCACCCGAAAGGCGCCATTTGAAAAGGCAACAGCTGTGCGGCAAAAATACATAAAACGTATATGATCAAGTGCAAAAAGCTGGCGTTGTTTAATAGAATTTAAATTAAAAGAAAAATTAAACCGAGGAAACGTGCAAAAAGCTGAGAGAGCGGTGCGTGTGTGTGTTTGTGAGCGGCGCTCTCTTCTTATTTATTGCGCAAGCAAAAGAGAGCGTTTTATATATATTCCTTAAATATTTATATGCATGTGTCTGTGCGTACCTGAAAATATACATATATATATATTTTATTTGATTATTTTCATTTGTATTAGAAGCAACAACAAAGCCGTTTGCTGAATAAGTAGAATTTGAAGTGCACTTTCTTTGTGACCAAAAGATCGCTCCAAACTTCAAAAAGCGAGCAAGGCTATATAGTTTTGTATGTCTGTGGATTCAGAGCGCAAGCGTCGCGTCGCCATGCGAATGTTAATGAAAAACACAAACCCCTAAAAATCGACGGCAGCTAACAAAAAAACAAAACACAAAAACATCACAATCACAACATTATCACACAAAATATAACAATACTAAAACCAACAAGTCAGCAAACGGAAACTAAAGCAGCAGGCAAGTTCATCAAAAATATTGACTACATAATACAGTACATTCGCTCACCAAACTGATAAGGCCGAAGGTAAAAAGTACTCGATTTGCCAACTCTTTGCGATCTGCCCTCTCGCTCTGGCCCAGTATCAGCTGCACTCTGTGGGAGTGATTGGGAATATCCGATAGTGCATACCCTGCAGTCAATTAGAACCGTTTCTATAGCAACATTATTATGTATATTTTTTTTGCTTTAAGAAATGAGTCAGTATAACTATTTTTTAAAAATTGTCGGTTTCGATTAATCTTAAAGAAATTGTTCATAACTTAAAAATAAAAAGATGGTAATGAATCTGGTTTGCGAGCTTCAATGATTAATTTTTGGGTATTTTTGTAAACATTATCAGACTTTATATGAAAACCGGAAAAGGAATACGACTGCATATAATAACAAAATTCCATTTTGTAAATTTGTTGTCTTAGTTTTAATTTTATTTAATTCATAATATACATATGGCACTCCTGTTTTATTTACATTTGCCTAAAAAAAGGTGCGAATTAGAGCTTAGGTGTTCCCATTCTTTTATGTTATCGACGTAGAACACTCCTTTGATTCTACATAAATCGCAAAAACGATGAATTTGAGGCATGGCCAACAAATAATTATTTTAAACGAGCTTCGGGGCTTCATTGAAGTGCTAGGAATTGTAAAAAAATTTTAACGGTCAAGAATTTTAAATAAATTTAAAAAAGCAAAATTACAAATGTGTTACATATTTCGAGAAACTTGGAAGTTCTTATGTATTATGGCCGAATATCTGCGTGTAATCTTTGAGTGAGACCACAATTTCTTTATTGCAATTAGGTCCAATTGAAATTCTATATTCCGAATTTTGTTTAATTATGTTCGTTCGTCGTCTTTCCGTTCTCTCTTTATTTTATGTATCTTAACAAATATAAATTCAATTCTTACTTTTTGAGCTGTGCCATATTCGTGAAATGAGCTTGCTTATTTATCTGTACAGTTGTGTTGAGATACAAATTGAACTAACCTAGTACACCTAATACTCACTCTAGAGGTCTGGCAGATAAATATGTATACACGTGCTGGAGATGCCATATCTCTCGTTATCATAGGCGGTTAATCTAACGAGTACGTGAGAAGGCTAACAAGCTTCGCGTGGATTTATGTAACATTCATAGCTCCAAAATGACGGTGCTGAGGCCAGTTTTCACTATCCGAAAGTCTTATCAAAAGGTGCTACATAATACACCAAGAAATACCCATTCTCATCCATTTGGCGGCGTAATTTGCTTTGGGCCCGAACAACTCAGTTCGATTCGTTTCACAACCGGTTTGGGTTCCTGCAGCTAACACTCATCTCATATTGGAAGAGGCATCGGGGGTACACCTCACAGGAACTCCGTGCACCTAGCCATCAATCAAAGTTACAGTCAATCTTCTATAACTCGAACTTCCCAGAGGCCAATAAAAGTGGCCAATCTAAGATATTGACTTCATTACTCGATTCAGACTCTAATAGTTCGAATATCTGTAAATTTAAGATAGTTAAAGATGGCACCTTACTAAAATATAGCACCAAAAATTCTTTAATAAATTCAATAATTTTTGAAACAATAAATTTCACAACATAGTAAAGTAAATTTTTTTTTATTCCTTATTTTTGAATGTTTTAAATTAGAGAAGTTCAACTGTATATTTCTCTATGAGTATGTGCACTCGGACAACAATGCGTCGTCAATGAAAGCCGCAAACTGGTTTCGGCCTAGGAAAACCAACGCAAACAGTAGTGCAAAGTTGGCCGGTGAAAACGCAGTGAGCTCGACCACCACATACCCATCCACTTCCCAGAGCATCTTAAATATCACGGTTTTAATTTCATTGTAAACAAAAAGAATCGCGCCAGAAGGGCACCCAAAATATTGTTTATAATTTTTTTTGTTTTGAGCAATATGATAACTGACATTTGTCGTTGACTATTAAATTTCGAGCAGCACAATTATAACTTAAAATAAATATAATATTACCTTGCACGTGTTGCACTGAAGTCTTTTAAGAAAAGCTTAATTTTTTGGTAGTCTTGCTAATAAAATCGTAATAATAGGATACTTTAAAAAGAAACTTTAGTACGTTCCAATGCAAAATTTAGAAATCTTCCTAAATTCCTTATCCTTTTATTAACTATTTTTAAATCTTTAACTTTTTAAACCGTTTTATTGGGTACCATCTTTCAAACTCCATCCGACTACAATCTTTCTTGACCAACTCTCTCGTTTCGCTATCATATCGATTGTTTGCAAGGTAAATTTGATCAGTCAATTGAAAAGTTAAGTACGCACTCGTAATGGAAGGGTTTTGGTCCACCCTGGCGTGAACTCTTCGAACAGAAGCAAACGGCAAGTGGTAACGTAATACCCGATCGGATTGGAGAGATAAACATAAGCGAATCAATGCGGAGTCAAGACCAAGTGAATCATAACATCAAATCTGGTTAGTGCTCCTCCACGCACAATGAAATTTGAAATCGGCAACGGAGCATAGCGAATAATCAAACGAAACCGAAATCGATATCCGTATCGAAACGCAGGGCAAGTGCAAGGGCAGAAATAATTTAAAAACATTGGCAAAGATCAGTTGACAGGACAGTGAAGACTCGTCTAAATTTAACCACAATGCTGGCGGCTAATTGAAGCTTTGGTAGGGACTCTCATTTTCATGGAAACAGACGTTTGAGGGGACTGATTGTTATTGATATTCTGATCATGGCTTCCCATGCGGTTACGATCATTGAAGTGTGCGGTTGCTTAAATCCTGCACCGAAAGAAACCTCGAGATTCTATAACTTGAAGTTTATAAAATTTGAACTATGTATTGCCAATTGGATGAGGTAAAAAATGTAAAATGTTGCATTTCAGGCATTAATTAAAACTGTTTTAAAAGGTAAATAGTATTTACTAAATAGCTCATATTTATCTCTCTGTTGTTCTTCCAGTGTAGCATTGGATACAGATATATGGGTACTTAACTGAGCAGACTCTACAGAGAACAAATATTTCAGACATTTCTGTTTTTTGTTTACCACAGTTTGCACAATATATCTTCGAAGTCGGCTTCATAAGCCATTCAATTCACGTTTCGCCATGAATGTTAAGTTACAATGGTCAACACAATTTAAAACAACCCATTTCGAGCTGGTGAGCTATTCAGTGTTAGGAATAAAGGGGTCTCAATGACACGACCACATCATTATCATGGTTGCTTGCACTTTGTACTAAAATATTATTAACATCTGTGAAAAATCGTAAGTACGCTTTTAAAAAAGGCCCAGAAACTGAGACAAAATGGTCACGTACATTTAATCAGCTTTAATGGAAATATATGAAAATATATGCTTGGATATGAAGAAAAGTAAACGGAACTAAAAGCTGATCAATGTGTGATGGTTTTTCTGAATAGTTTAGTAAATCTTTTAAAAGTTTAATTAAAATGGTAAGAGTATTGCTTATGTAGCTACCGAAAATGCGCAGCAAGCCATTATCTACCGATAAAATCAAATAAAGCAAAAATAACGTCGAGAATATCGAATGATTGATTCCTTTTATTTTCTTT
Source organism: Drosophila takahashii (assembly GCF_030179915.1). NCBI lineage: Eukaryota > Metazoa > Arthropoda > Insecta > Diptera > Drosophilidae > Drosophila > Drosophila takahashii. The sequence goes on from NC_091680.1 coordinate 15,719,026, forward strand.
AGCGTTGATAGCAATGCAAACGAACTCGCTGATTCTTGGAGAGTTTTGTTTATTGTGTTTAGACCTCTTCAAGCTATAATTAATATCGACACATAAAAATAGAACAAAGTTTGGGTATCTTGAAGTCGAAATGAAAAGTTCTAGCACTTTTCTCAATTGAGTTCTCAGCTCGAACATAATTGGCCTCGACTACCAGATATGTACGAGTATTTTGAAGCGAAACGGGCAATGAATCATAATAACAATTTTTGTTTGCTTTCGGGAAGTTCTACTGAAGTGGCATTGACATTGATAAAGACAAGGGTACAAGTGAATAAATTTTAATTGGCTGATAAGATCGTTCTTTAAATACTCCGAAAGCAATAGATGCTTCTCTCTATATAAAAATGTCACCAGAAATGTGTAAAATGATAACGTCATAATTGGAGGATCGCAAAAACATTGATTTGAAAGTGGACAATTGAGTGTAGCTAGTTGGGCCAGTCATCCAACTATAAATACAGATTACACTGCCAAATCAGAGACACAATCCACTCTATCAAGAAAGAAACGAAAAATGCCCTGGCCAATGCAATCTCTCGGATACATACGGCCGTTGGAAACGGAACCACAACACTCGGCCAACCCGACCAAAATCGCACAGCCATGCCAACGGGAACTCAGACAAGTGCGCTTGTCTGGGCTCTTTTTTCGGTTCGGAATCTTATCACAACGCGATGGCTGTTGACTGTTGTTTTTGAGCTTTGCTGGAAATAAAAATTGCTGGCGATAACATTTAGGCAATTTCACTGCTATGTCCCTCTTTTCTGGCCCGGTTCAGTTCTCCGGGAGCAGCTAGCTCATCCCATCCACATATGTCAGTTGTTTCGAGTGTCAGTCGTAAATTGGAATTGTGTCGAGCAGAGGAGATGGACTTCTGATGACGCCCGCTGCAAGTATCTCCGAGTGTTGGCTGTGTATCTTTGGCTAAATGGGCCACGTATCTGCAAGTCCATGTTCAGCAAGAAGGCACTTAGAGAAAATATTCACTAAAAGAAAATAGGCAAGAGTTAATTGCTACTGAAGAAAGTGCATTTTTAGTTTCCAGATATTGAAAAATAATTATGTTTTGGCCTTTACTAAAAATTTAAAAAAAACAAGTAATGGTTTAATTCGTAACCAGAAATATCAAATTGTTTAAAAAGTTATTATTTTGATTTTGGTTAAGTTAGACTTTAAAAGGAATATATTATTTGACCAAAATATAATTATTATTATTTCTCAATCTTAATCTGAGTGTAGATTAAAAGTATATTGATTCGTGTCGCGAGCGAAGTATTATTGCGGGGTATAAGAAACTAGAGTGAAAGTTTTACTTGTGCAATATCTACTGTACCCGAGATAATGGCTCCCCCAACACCCATAGATACCAACCCATACAAACGCATGATATATGCGATTACTATTTGCTTTTTTGCTGTACTGCTGAGTATTGGGTCGCGTTTATCAATGTTTCGAGTCGCTGCCGTCCTTTGGCGATGATAAATTGACAGCCTGCACTTGTCCAACGTTTTCGTTTAGTACTCCGCCGTTTTCAGATACTGCTGAGGTCACTGTCACTTCGAATGGGGAAAATGTCAGATGCGATTGATCGCAGACAAGTCGGATATTCTCGGTTTTACGAGCTGAAATACTGAATACTTTGAGTGAAAGTAAAAATGATCATTAAAAGAGTAAAAAGTTGATTTAAAGATTTGTAAAATACTATACTTTTGTTTGGATATCAGCTATCTTTTTTTGTTTCACTAAACTCTTAGCATCTAATGTAAAATATGAAATAAATAAATGAACCCAAAGGCCGCTTAAACTGTCACTGTTCTCTAAGAAACGAGACTCTTGAGAACGACACAAATTCATAACATAAACACCTGAAAGATAAAATCTTACAATGTTAGCTTGGCCTTTTCATCTTTATACTCTTTAAAAATACGCGTGTTATGGAAAGTGATAATGACACAGATAACGTGAAGATTAGACATAAAAATATATATTTTTTTAATTTAATAGGATTCAATTTAATAAAATAATGTATTTAAAACGGTGTTGTTAATCTGATACAATATTGGATATCGGAAAAGGGGAAATCTGAAGAGAAAACCCCCATTGAACCTTGAGTTCACTGTTTCGTCGTATTCTTTCTGTTTACTTATTAGATTTACTCGCACAACCACAAGTTGATTGATTTCGCCATTCGAAAATCGCCAAAGTGGTGACTTTAGGGGGCTGATAGCTAATGGGAGAGCCGAACCCGACAGTAAATGCTGACCGAGCGAATTACCCGACTTTTAATCAGTTTATTAACGCCTCTTTCTCTATTTTCCAGGGGTTTGAAGTCCGCTGGCTTCGGAATGTATTCCAACAAGGAGACAAAGAGCGCGGCAAAGGCCCAGAAAAAGACGCACAAGGTGACCAAGAAGCAGCAGCAGCAGCAGCAGTTGCCAAATGGCAATAAAGTCAAATCACCAGCGAATGCCAAGAATACCCAGCCAAATAATAACAATAATCAGGCCAACATCAACAACAACAACAACAGCAATATAGTGCCGAATAACAATAGTAAATCTAATACGTTGCCAGTTAACACGGCCCAGAAATTGAAAGAGCAATACGAGGCGGAAAAGAGGAGCAAGAGTCTTATAATGGGCGGTGCTACCACCTTGCCGGGCTACGAAAATGTTCCCAAAATGGAGCGATCCAATAGCTTTTCGTTGCGCACCAAGCTGAACAAACTGATTAATCACCTGACGGGCAGCAAGGAGAATCTATCGAGGACCGATAACGACGGAGATTCCAGCCGGACACCCTATCTATTCACCCGCAGTCGTTCGATGATCCAAATGAGGCGGCCGAATCGTCGTAGTTTCATCGAACCCCAACTGGAGCAACTGTCGGAGGAAACGGAGAAGTCTGGGGGGGATCTCACCTCACCGGCATCACCGCGAAAGACCTCGGTGGCCGACTTTGAGGTCAGTTCGCCGGTGCTCCTGCGAAGGAGTGAACTCACTTCATCCGTAAGGACACCGGCACGTCGTCAATCCGCCCAGCCCTTTACATCGACTCCTTTGGAGGAGGTGCAGCCGCCGGGTCAACGCAAGGGATCCGTGATGTCGCTGAATCAAACGGAACCACCCACCAATCCCCAGCTGAATTTCCAAAAGAGACGATCCAACACTCTAATTGCTTCGTTCAAGAGCACCTTTAGTGGATTCACCGGCAGTAGTGGGGGAGCTGAGAAGAAGGAGAAGATGAATCCCAAGTGGAGCGCCTCGCTGCAATCCCTGCAGGCCATCGATAATATGGTCAGCTATGCCAACATGTCCTTCATCGACTACGACAAGTTGATGAACTATGAGAAGCAGCTGGAGCGTCAGCAGTCGCTGATGAGTTTGGCGGAGCAGCCGGTGCCCACGGCCACCCAATTGCCACTGCCTCCCTCTGCGTTGGCCCACTCCCACTCCCATTCGCCTTCGCCACTCGGCGATGCTTCCCGCACCTCCGTCCACCTGGGCTCCTCCCTGGATGAGTCGGTCAGGACGGTGGTGATGCGCAGGAAGAGGAGCAAGAACTCGCTGGAGGGAGCCAGGAGCAAGACCTCCTTGGAGGCCAGGAGCAGCATGGCCAGCCTGAACAGTGCCTACAACCTGGACACCGATTACGAGCATAATCTGGACCGAGTGCACAATGTCTATCGAGAGAGCTTGGACTCGCGAACACTGGAGCTGCTGAATCTGCGATCGCGGAACTCCTTCATCCAGGATCAGGCTGTGCTGTTCGATGCCCTGAATCTGGAGGACGGATCGGTGGCCCGGCGATGCGCCCTGTGTTCGAAGCACATCGGCCGGAGTGGAAGCATGCGGCAGCAGCAGCAGCAGCGGGAACGGGACGCCGTGGACGGGCGAGGGAATCCAATAAAACAGGTGAGTTTCGCCACATTTTCCATCCATTTAAAACTTTACATCTCGTAGAATAGTTTTTTTTTTAAATCTGAAAAAAAAAAAAAATTTTTTATTTGTTAAAAAAATTGTACCCTTTTCAACTTTAAAATACAACAAACAGTTCTCTTACTTTTTCTCTGATTTTTAAAGCGGTTTAAAAATCCAAAAATCACAATTAAGGTTCCCATAAGTTCTTAATTTTCAAAGTTAGAGTGACTAACCTATATGTGTGCATAACATATATGTAATAAGAACTTTTGAGTGCCCTTCTATTACTCTTACGTAGTACAGATGACACATCAATTTATGACTTCTGGCTATAGCGTACCGATAAATGAAGAGCTTTACTCAGAGTAATCAATGTTTTTTTTTTGAACGATTCCAACTCACTCCGGAAGTTCCTATGGTTTTCATAGGGTTTTCTTCATAAAGAGTCATTGATTCGGTTGAACAGCTCATGAACTCTTATTTCTTATCGAGAAAATGAGTGTAATATTCGCAATCCTACGTAGGTTGTGGTCAGCAGTCCAGTTTGAATGTTGTACGAACCAGTTCTTCAACAATATCTTTAGTCACTGTAATCAGCGTCTTTAAATGGAAATTTCATTCTTGGAAAATAAAACTATTTTTTTAGCTATCCAAGGTTAAGACCTTAAAACCTCATAAAAGATTAAAAAATATCTTTCCTCTTACAAATGTTCTTAAAAATTGTTACGAAGTAAAATGTTTGTCATAAAGAGACCTAGAAACAGTTTAGTTTTATGCCAGATATATGTTAAATAAACAAAAGCGTATAGTTGTTTGCTTAGTTGAACATTTTTAAGAACTAATATTATTATTTGGCAAAGGTTAAGAGTGCTGAAGAGTAACATTCTTTACTATTTTAAAAATCTCATTTAATGTTTAATTGAGCCAATTAAAAATGTAAAGTTAGCAAAGGCTTTTGTTTGCTTATACAATTCTTTTAATTATTAATTTTAATATTTACGCTTTGATCTATAATCAATCACTGAAAGATTAATTTAAGCTACTTGTCCATTAAATCCCACAAATATATCCCGAATGCAAAAAACTCGAGTCCGTGGCGTGGACTTAACTATTTGTATTTGCCAAATTTAGGCCGTGAATCGTGAATGGAAATATTAAACAGTTAGTATGTAGTACAGCGACAATTGACCCTTACGAACGTAATTTGATTGCGGATAAAGACTAATTTGCACTTAAAGCGATCTAAGTTTATTCGGCGATTGCGATTGTTTTCCCCACTGCTCCTCGTTTACTGCGTGTAGTCGGTGTCGCCCTTCGAATAATGTATGCAGGCCAAAACGGTGTCCAGCAGGTACAGTGCGCCCTCGATGACGCACAGCGAGCCCATGGCAATGCCCACTTGGCGCTCCGAGTTCACATAGAGGAATCCCTCGTCGGACATGTATCCCTTCCAGTAATGCAGGGCCACTCCGCCCACAGCGATCCACATAATGCAGCCGACCACGTTCATGATGGTGTCGCAGAGCTCTCTGAAAAATATAGAAAAACAGGTTATAAGATGGTAGTTTAGGATTTAATTAGATACAAACAAAATCATAAAAGTTGCAGGTCGAAATAGAAAACCTTGAGTTTGCAACATGATGTTTGTACTATCAACTTACCCCTTATGTTTGGTGGTTCCGAAGGCAAAAGCAATGGTGTGGCATCCAGTGTAAATCAAAAATCCAACCATAACGCCCGAGGCCACGATTTCCGCATCGGCGCTCTTCTCCTCGTTCAAATTCCAAGTGCCGCCAATGCCCAGGAATTCGCCACCATCGCCCCAGCGGTAGAGGAAGATGATCACCAGGTTGATGATCTGAAAAAGGGACGCAGGATTGCAATGAGGTCATGTACTTTGCGAATGAATCACTCTTTTTTTTTTTTAGCCACGCCTCGCCGAACAACGCGGCGTATGAGTAACATTGCTAATACGCGAGGACTGATAAAAGGCGCGCTTATCAGCCAAGTTATTGCGACTACCCAGGCTATTGAGCAATTTCGACAAATAAAAAGCGAAAAAAAAAACTCACCAGCTTCAGGGCCTTGATGAAAATAGAACCAACTGTCTCCACGGATACCATTTTGCACTAGATGCTGCTGAATTGAAGTACTTTAGTTTACACTTTAGTTTTAAGTACGGCCCAATCAATCTGGCGCACTCACAATCTCTTCTGTAATTTTCACGCGGAAACTACAAAACAAAATGATTCGTGTTCGTATCGTTGTCGTTCGTCGACTAAACTGAAAATCTCACTGAAAGGCAACCTGTTGCTCGCCCATTTCGTAGTGTCGCCAAGAATTTTGTAGCTTTTGTAATCTGAGCATACACGGTCAGCGATAAGATAAGCAGCGATACGATACGATAGCAGGTGCCATTCGAAGTGGGTTACTAATTTGTTGGCGTTTTCCCGGCGGAGTGGTAAGAAAAATAAACCAGATGCGCATGCGCCAGCCCCACCCGCGTATCTTATCGCCTCTTATCGCCTTACAATCCCGATATCAGGTGCTCCGATTTGCCGCCTCTCGCAGCATTATTAAACATTATTCATGGCGGCCACAAAGCCACAAAAGTGGAAAACAAAGCTCTGGGCTCTGGGAGACCGGAAACTGTTTTTCTTGCGTCATCAATGGATTTCTGAAATACTTTGGGTGAGCCATAGGTCTGGCATTCCCCCCTTGGCCCGATAATGATTCCCATAATGCATCCCCAAAAACCTTGAAAATCCACTGACCTTGTCACGATTCTATATGATCGATAGCCCACTTTGATTACATTAATTCTCGCTACTGATTGAAACGCCTCGCACAAAGTCACTGGAACTAATCTGCATTTCAATTATCTCAACCCTAGCACAATAATCATAGCTGTAGCCCATGTTCGAGATTTCGAATCAATTGGAACACTACAATGCAAAATGATAGTGGCAATTGGTGAGCGAAAAGCCTCGTCTGCGGTTTGCATGGGTTCCCCATATCATCTACACATCTATTTATTGTGGTCAAGTGGGGAATAATTGGTTTATTCGAGCTGTGGATGAATGTATGATACACTAATAATCATGTAATTTTCAAATTTTCAAACAATTTAAGTTTTTTAAAAATGTAATATTTTAGTTCCTGCTTCTATAACTAAAATTTTTAAACTATTTTAATTGTTCTACCCAGAAATACCCATAAATTCGTTGACTGAGAGCGTGGGAAATTTAACTGCACATTTTGCACCTCGTGCTCGTTGTTTTATTTTTAAAAGCGCCATTAAATTTTACATATATAAATCATAAGTTCAAAACATGAAACAAACATGACATCACACCTCGTCAAGAGGTTTTTTATGACCTGCCATCGGGTAGCAAGTATACACACAGATTCATGAGTACTATATATAAACAAGTATCATTTACTCCGTGCAAAGTATTATTGGGTTTCATTCGGATGCTGAGTAACACGAAAACGATGGAACATTAGTTCTTAGAGTTCAGAACTCAAGACAACATATCCAGTATTGTATAAATACATTAAATTTTACAATCATTAGTAAATACAACGGGATTTAAAAAAAAAAAGTAAAACAAGGTTGCGCTAAAATTGCAAATTAATTACAAATAAATGAGGTTGAATGTGTACAGAATGTTTAGCTTGGGTTTTAATAGTTTTTATTTATTACGAGATTCGTTTCCCTCAAATATTTAAACTAACCATCAAAGACTGTATATTCTCCGATTTAATTTTATGGCTCATGTATAAGGATTCCAATTTATACAATTAGTTTGTCTTTATAGAATTGATGAAAAGAAAGAAAATTGCATATATGCAAGACTTGCCTTTATAATCCAGATATAGCATTGCATTGTATTTACAATGCAAATTATCTGGGCCCTGAATCAGTTAAGGAATTTCTTCTCTCCAAATCAAGGCCATAGGTTGCAGAGTTCTTTCTTTGGGCTTCTTTTACCCAGCAGATTCCCCATTCTTTCCCTGTTCTCGTATCGTATCCCCATGGAGTCCCAGAAAGAGTCTTTAAATTTGGAATTTGTCTCCTCTGCGTTTTTGCTGTCGATGATTCATTGGCAGAGAGAAAAAGCAGCGTCAGAACAACAAAAACCGGCATGCAACGCCACCAATACCAGTGCAGTTCTGGTTTGGAGCCTTCTCTCTCCACATATGGGGAACAGAATGGAGAGAGAAAAGGAAAGAGAGTCGGCTTCATAACTTTCAGCTTTCGTATGCCATCAGGCTATAACTATTTAAAAGTAATGAGAAATACAATACAAATCATATGGTTTTGAACTTAATTAGTTAAACATAATCAATAACCTAAGCTTATGTTCGTTTTCGCTACAAGAATATATGAAATTCCGTCCCTAGAAGATTTTTTAATAAATCAAAATAATTTTCAGTCCAAGAGTACTTAACAATATTTGATATTGTATTAAAAAGCTTCGGCGATATGAATTTGTCTTTTCATAGAACTGAAAACCTAAAAATTTTTAAGAAGAAGAATTTTTAGGTCTTTAATTCTTAGTCAGATTCAGCTATAAAATATCTAGCTGGACAACCCTGCTTCTGAAGCGTGCTTTTCCAGCGGGTGATGTAACAGTAAGCTTTATAGAGCACCGCTAACATAACAGAGTATTACAGCAATGTAAACTGTATCTCAAGCGAGAGTATTTAGCAGATACTCACGAACACAAACACAGCTGTAGATTAGTTATGACTATTTGCACACCTTTTGGGAAGCACTTAACTGCCATTTTTGGACTACCTGGCGTCAATGAGGTGTGACAGCGATTTGGTAATGAGATTGAAGTTCGCTCTCCGTGGGCGGATTTCAATTAATTGGCAGACAGAGTCGCAAAGTGACTCAGAAAATGGCGAGGAGCACATGTGGCGGAGAGCTTTTCGATTTTGTTTTGATTATCAATTTGATTTCGCATCTTCTTCTTCTCTTTTCGCCGGCTGCTTTGTTGCTATTTATGAATGAAAGTTCCGTTTGTTTACTTTTGCGCTTTTGAGTGTGCGCACAAAGCTCTCTCTTTTTGTGCAAGAGCGGAAGAGAGTAAAGTAAAAGTGAGAGTAAGAGTAAAGAGAGATTCTTATCACTACAGTTCAAAACACACACAATCGCATTTAAAAAGTTTTCGCCACTCTAAAAATTGTGGTAAACTTATATGCTCCAAAAACTGCAAAGTTGAAGAGATTTATGAGTTATTTAGTACTTCACTTTCAATTAATCTAAATGTGTTGTCGAACAAACAATAATTTCATCACCGTTATTTACCATCAACTTTTAAATGGACGAAAATATATTTTGCCAGCATTTTATGACATTTACCCAACGCTTCCATTCATATTCATAGAATTTGAAGGATACAGCGCACAGCAGCGGAAAAAATAATAACATTATGGGAAAAATATTGGTATTTCGGATTCAATTAATTAATTCTCCATGTTCTTTTGTAGTTTTAAGTAATAGCCAGCATAAAGTTGTAATAAATTTAGGAAGATTTGATGAATGGCAACAGTACGTATGATTGATAAACTTTAGTGCTTTAAAGTTTATCACTCATACGAACTGTTGCCTTTTCAATGATTCTAATAAATTAATTAAAACAACTCAGAAATATAAACACAAATTATACTTTTTTAGTATAAAATGAAAACTTTTCATTGAAAAGACAATTAATTCTTTTTTGATAATTAAAAAACCATGTTTGCCCAAAAAAAAATTAAAAAAAACATTTTTAACAAATTTTGACGCAATATTATTTCACCTACAACTGTAGCAGTACAGTCATAGACCTATTTGTGGGACTGGGTATATATGGCCGCCTTGTTTAACCAGACCAAATGCCGAACCCCATCTTCGTGTCGTTATCCTTATCAGGCGAGTGTTTTGCCAGCCTTCTCTGCTGCCGTCGTCGTCCTTTAAACGAGCGGATGGCGTCGCAGTCGCCTCAGTTCGTCGGCAGCCGTCCCACAGTGCGGATGACCCAAAATCGGACCGCGAACCGCCGACCCTTGACATCATCATTTCGCTCGCGTTCGCAATTTTACCGCGCTGTCAACGCGGCTTTGAACGCTTTCGTTCCGTTCTGTGTTGGTGCTGTAATTTCGGGAAAGAAAAAACAGAAAAAACTGAGTAAACAAGACAGCAAGAGTTACATGACTGAATAAAGTAAAGCCTCCTCGTTCAATAACAAATCAATTGAAATATGTATGCCCGCCTTGCTGGATGCATCCACGGTAAACAAGACCTCGTACATATGATTGTTTGTTTGCAAACATCGGATTCGTTACCAGACCGTTTTCGCCTACAGTGCATTTCGCAACTAAGTGACACTGGTGACCAAAAAATTTGCATATAAGACTGGATGAGTAATCCGAAAAACCACTACATAAAATTTAGATGCAAAACGTAAAACATTTCTTCCCCACTAAGCTCGAGAATTTAGATCGTTATAAATTGTGGCTCATTTGGTTAGTACAATTTGTTGGCTCAATGCATTTAAATAAGACAAAATTTTAAAACGTTGTCTTGTTTATAAAATGTTTTTTCTAAGTCAAATACATTGTAGAAAATTTAAATAAACCTAATTTCAATACCTAAATTTAAATTGTTTAATAAAAAGTAGCATTATTTCAGGTTAATAGCATTTAAATAAACCAATAATATTTCAAGAATTTATAAAATCTTCTAAAATAAATTTTCAATAAATTAAAATTTTTAAGTCCAATAATTCTGAATCGCACTGTAAGATATCAATGGTAGATGTGTCACTTATCCTTGTTTAAAGCTATTCCAATAGTGTCCTTGATTCTGACGTTTGCATTCATGGCTTTATAAGGTCATTAGATAGATAGAACAGAGCGCAAAATTTTAAAAGCATACAATATACCATTTATAGTAACAATTCATTGGTTTGTTTACACTTCGACACGGAAATGCGTTATCTCTTAACATAATAACCTGCATTCTATTTGTATGGCCAACAGAAGAGTGGAGATGGAAATATGGTCATAAAAATTCAATGAAATCATTTATTTCAATGGCTTTCATTATTAATGAATGTTATGGCCTGCCGTTGACTCGTTTACATTTAAACAGTTGAACCATTTAGTAAATGTGCTATTTATAAGCATATGGTAATGAAACCGTTTGGAACACGTTAACAGTTTTTTTCTTGTTAAAAGCATGTTTAAATATTGATGATACAAAAATGATAAGTTTATTAATTAAATCGCTTTAAATTATTTCATACAATATTAATTTAATTGATACATATCTTCATTTCATAAGCCTCTCTACTTATCAAAATTTAAAAGCTTACATTTTCCCTTGCTTTGTAAAGTATTAAATTCCATCTCCCATGATATCTCCTCCGAGCTGTGGATTAATGTTTGCCTCCACAAAGAATAGCTCGTGGCATTTATTTCTCTGCGACAGAGATTTGTAAATTTGTAATGCTCAACATACTTTCGGGCATAAAAAGTACTAGATAAATGTAATCATGGCGGAGCGTGTTCTTTATTGGAAACACAAAAGCGAGTGGGTGGCCCAGGCTTTCTGCCTGTTTTTCGCCATTTTTGGCCCTCTTCGGAGCCTTCAAATATGCATAAACTAATTTTGGCTTATGCAACATACTTTTCGGCCCAGGCCCACGGCATCGATGCTGCTGCTCCTTTCTTCCTTCTCCTGCTGTAATATTCATTACCTAGCCGGCCCATATGTGCTGCTCTCCGTCCGCCGCTGAAACATTTAAATGCTAATAAATTTCGTTTATGAGCGAGATTCGTGCCGGACAGCCGTGCACGTGGAAAAACAGAGTTCCGTCATCCAGTTCAATCAGTATAGAATATTTCAGAATATTTTCCATTACGGTCACGCCACTTGGACTGAAGCGGAATATCATTTACTAAAATGTTTCGTGGTTTGAACCTTTATAGGCATTTAAACTAGGACTAACTAAGGTACTTATTATATGAATTGTATGAATAATAAGTCGAGAGTCTTTAAATTGCCAAATGATGATAACAAAACAGATTTTTTCTCTGTGTAGCAACTGGGACAGGTCTCCGATGACGTCCGTGCTAGGCACTCGTGACGTCCGGACGCCGAAAAAAGGTGCAAAGTCAGGTGGGGATGGGAGATGGTAGGAAACTGAGCTCCTCCTGCCCAAGGAATCCTCCGTGCTGCCCCAAGAAAGAAGAAGTGGCCACGGGAAATGATTTATGGCTGCCAGCTCCCGCTAAGGCTGCAAGCCAATTCCATTCCTTGGTTTGTTTGGTCATCCGCTTGGCTGTTCGCCGGATGTGGGAGCCAACACAAAATAGCTCCAAGATTTGTCGAATGCGTCGGCTGCTGAATATTTGGTGTATTGTGTGTATGGTGTTTGGATGTTTGGTGTGTATATGCCATGGAGCGTCATAAATCAATTTTAATGTGAAAATTATTGCCGCATACTTTTGCGTTGTTGTTGTCGGGAATTTTTCATAAACAAAACATAAGGGGAATTTTGTGTAAACATCGGAATGAGGAGAATTCCTAGCAATTCCGCCGCACATGTGACACCTTAAATCTATGGGATAATGTTACTTTATAAAATTCAGCATCTTTTTGCTGTGTTTTCGGCAGCATTTAAATTATAGCAATTTAAATTCTTGTTCCTAACATTTATTGGTCGCTTAAATAGACATTTCATTTAATAACTGATTACTTTAAATTTTATTGCACGTAATTATGTTAAAAATATATAATGACTGATTAATTAAATTTAATTATACGCCATCAACATTCTTTACTAATGCCACATTCATTTTTCATTTCAGGTAATTACACTTTTCTTCCTTACCATGAAGCTTTAAAATGACACAAGTTTTTGAATGTAAGTTTTTGGGACCTTGACAAATTATCTGGTTATTTACGAGGGCAAAATTTCCTCCTAAGATAACAGAGAAAACTCGATGCAAAGTTTGCACCGGATACTGCAGACGCCTTTGAACATTTTCTTTTCGGCCTCTTTAGTGAAAATTATTGCTTTTGCCTTCCTTTTTGGCTAGCAAAATAAATATTAAAAGTTCAGGGTCTTGCAAAACTTTAATGAATGCACCCGCATTGCTGCAAAATTGAGACCACTTTTGACTGGACCATTGGCTTTGCGGAAATAAGAAGTCAAAAGAAATGTTTTCCCTAATATCAAAATTTAATTAAGTAAAGCAAATGTTGCATAACTTAATTGCTTTTTAAATTTGTAGGAAAATATTTGCTAATTTAAAAGGTAAAGTGAAGTTTCTTGAAATGGTTTTAAACACTTTTTGAAAGTTTGCACCACATCTTCTCAGCCGAATTTTCTTCCACCTGATACGGATTAAGTTTTGAGCAGCTCGCTTCGTTTATTTTAGTCTTGTTATCTATACATTTTTATCTTCTGGCCAGACTTTCAATTTCCACGTACGTGGCACCTGAAGTTTTCTGCGTGCGAGGCTAAGAAGAACTTAAATTTCGCATGCCACAAAGTTTATGAGCATCAATTGAAAGACTGAAAAACTCGGAAAAGAAAATGCAATGGCAATAAATTGGCTAAAATGCGGCAAACATGAATTGCTGCTCTAGTGCAGCATAAAATATATTTCGGCAATAAAATAAATCGAATTTAAGCGAAAGAGATAAACTTATTTTGATAAATTGCTGTGTGGGAATGTATTTTCCTCAACCGATCTAAGAATGAAAGGAATTAAAGTTCTTTCTTTTAGCTTACTGACTTGAAAACTTTAGTTACTTGACTCTCCTTTTCTCCGCTTCAATTATCATTAAATTAACGCTTTAACCATTGAAATATCACAAAAAAAGTCGCTTGCTTTGCGACCTTCTACTACTACTATTGATCTAAAAGGGAATTAAATCCTTAAGTTCGCTCTCAACAAGGGCCCCTTCTGCTGGCTAAGGGCAGAGCCATTCTGTGAGCTATTTCTTGAATTAATCTCCTTGGAATGCTCCTGGCCCAGCGTGCCACATCCTTCGCAGGCAGGACGACACAAACAGACAACGACAGGTGGGCGGCGATGAAAAGGTGGGCAAATGGGCAAGTGGCTGCCCAGAAAACCAATTTGGTCATTATCTGAACACATAAATCAAAGTCAGTGCAATTAGCGCCAAGGTAGAAGTCCATTTTAAAATTAATTAAACCGAAAACAAATCCACAAAACGAACCGCACGAAGCCCACACACAGCCGGATCCAAAACCATCCGGATCCGACGAAGTCGTTGGATATATATAAATGAAGCGAACGGGATGGGACTGGTAACCGCAAGCCAACAACACGGGTGAAAATCGAACGCTTTTCCGGAAGCGATGGCCAAACATGGGACGGCGACAAGTGGAAAACTCCTGGCTGGTTGAATTACAAACAAGCACCAGGATGGATTTCCCGGTGATTCTGATTGCTCACTTTTATCCCAATGACGGTAAACCTTGAATGAAGCAAAAAGAACGCATTTAATTTCAAGGGAACTTCATCCAATGGAAATTTATTTCTTTTAGAGCAAAACAGAAATTTATTTTTAAAACATCTTCTAGTTCTTGCATAGATTTATTATAACATGTTGATGATTTAAAAAAATATACAAGTTTGTGTTTAATGTTTAGTGTGTCCACAGTTAAATGAAAAAATACGAGCTGAAGGATATTAAGTATATTAATAAATGTTAAAGTTTATGAAGTAAGGAAATTATAAATTTATACTAATGCAAATCAGTAGCGAAATCAAACCAAGTCAATTAGGTATTTGACCTTAAAAAAAAACAAACTCATTCAGTTATGAACGAATGCTTTTTTGGAAGTCTTTCAGTTCATTCGCAGATTAAATTTGTTTCTTCTTTTTTTTTTGGGAGCCTTAGAATTCGGGGAAAACTCGACGACTATCTTCCATTTATAATGGCATCGGCTTCGGCTGGAATTGAAATCTAGTTTTAATCAATATAAATCACCAGCCGGCCCTCGATGGGCGCGTCAGGGGCATAGATTTCGTGTTCGCTGAATGCGAAGTGATTTATGCACTATTGGTGGGTGGCCGTCACTCGCCACCCATTCAACACCCACTACCCCACCGCCTGCCACTCTTTCGTAATTACTGCCGGTCTGGTTTGGTTTGGTTCAATACACTGAAAAAACAAATCAATAGTCCACAATATTTATATTGATAGGAAGGTGTGAAAAACACTGTTAAAAATTATAAATAAATCATTTTTACTTTTCCGTAAAATTAGGTTACTAAACAATTTTATTTGGTTTTCGTACTTCATTAAAAGCCAGGTAATCTATAAAATAACAAACTCAAACTACATCAATTTTAAATTAAAAATTTGTCATGAATAGTAAAAAAAAATAATTACATTTTTCTACCAAAATTCGAAAATTGGCCAACAATTAATTTAAAATATTTTTTTATTTACTTAATTAGATATCGATTTAGGCAATATTTTCTCACAGTTTTTGTGTTTTTTCGGTGTGGTCCGGTCTGTCGGTTCTTAATTTGATTTGTGTCCAGGGCGCGGCGGCCGGCGATGCAGGTTCAGTCGGCCGTCCGAGGACTCCCGCCAGGTGAGAGGGGTGCGGCCTGCGCCTGCTGGACTGGACAATGGTCACTGATTGTGCGGTGTCGTCTCCCGGTGCTACATAGTTGGCGGCGATTTGTGGATTTTCGCCAGATTGGCGGCCTGACGGTCGGGAGACTTCTGTCCATGACTGGATAAATCCGAAAAATTAATTAAATTTTATAAATTGCGAAGCAGGAATATTTAAGCCACATCGAAATTCACCTTGCTGTGAAATCGAATTAAGTGTAGCAAATTTAATCTAGTCAGGAATTTTACCTCTTTCGTTTTTGCTGTCTCATGTAAGCACGAGCATTCAATAAATTCATTGACTCAATACAAATTTAAATTTAGTTTTGGTATCTAAATTCTCTTTTCTTCTTGAGGACTTCAAGAATCTCCCAATTAAAATATAATAATGGAATATTAAAAACATGGTTAGAAAACTAAGCAAGCTTTTAAGAAAAGAAACCTTAAAAGTTTAAGAAAAATTGGTTTGCCTAATTTATCGGATTAAATGAATTTCTCAAACGAAAATCTTCAAACGAAACTTTCATGAAAAACTTGGCAAGTTAAAAAGCAAAAGTTAAAGAGGGAATTAAGGCTGTCATGGTAGACATATGAAGTACCCTCCCCGGTACAATTCCGTGCTGACGTCGTTCGATATTTCATTTTCGAAATGGCGTATAAATTACGTTCACCCCTCAATTAGCATTCTCAAAAACCCGAAACCCGATAATGTCCGAGGGGTTGGGGGTGGCATTATCTTTAACCCCGACAACTGCGACGTCAAAAAGTTAAGGCTAATTAGCATGATGTGGATCAACAAGCGGGTAATAGCATCGAGAATTTAATATTCCCGGTCGACTGCAAAAGCGGATGCAAACTCTGAAATGTCTGCCCGCGCAGAGCATGTCGCTGGATTTCTTTATTTTTTCGTTTTCGTTTTCTGGTTGCTCTCGTGTTTTCAGCAGATTGAATGTTAAAGTTCCGCCACCGCCCGAGGAACTGCGACACCCACTTTGTTGCCAATTGGGGTCAGTGGAGATACAAGGGAGCCACTTTTCAGAGGGCGACGTCAGGTCATCACTCGGAAAAAAGATGAAATCATTTCCAGCTGGTGTCACTGAAAAGTTTATAACGAACTATTTGTTTAACTCTCCCTCAAAATAGTATTTTAAAGGAGGTAAAATATGAAAAATACATGAAAATCTTACATTCTATTTTAAATAGGGTTTTTTGCTTTATTAAATTTGAAGAATTAATGCAATGTCCAAAGAATTTGTGCAGCTTCGAACTGGAGAGTTCTTAAAACTGCTCTTAAGCTGAATAGAATCACTTATAGTATTCCCCAGCTACAAGACACATACGATATACAATAGGATACACATCGTATTTATTCAAGTGTAGTTCTGTATGTGCCAACGGGCGCTTCTTGTTTATCAAATTTATTTAGCAAATGGACTTCAAGCACTTTTGGCCCTGCTTTGTTCTGCGCTGGGCGCCGCCAGATTGGTTCGGATGAAAATGTTTGCTTTGAAACGGAAACTGGGTTTGAGTGGCGCTTCGCATCTCCAAAGTCCCATCATTGCCACATTGCCACATCTCCATCGCCAGATTGCCACGCTGCCACTCAGACAATAAAGGATAACCGCAAATGTCCTGTGAAGCGAAGCGTGCCCGAATGAGCCAAGCATGCGTCATTTTCCGCTCGCTTAATGAAACGTCGCCAACAAGCCATACGGCATACGGCGAAGATGCGATGCTGGCCTGACGATTCCGAAAATACCGAGAAAATCCTTAGAATGTTAAACTATTTCGCAAAGGGCCCAGACTCAGACACGCACAATGCACTGACAAAAAAAGGTGAATCTTACTTTTTCTTGGGAACATAATGTTTGAAATTCATCACTTCATTATGACTTAAGACTTCTGTCTTTTTTTTTTTTTTGGTTAGGAAAGTATCTGTAAAATAATGTTGAAATTTAATTGATTGATTCATAGTTCTAAATTTGGATAGTTTTGAAAAATTTAAAAATATTTGAACCTCTCTAAAATGCGTTTTTATAAATCCACCTTATATATTTAGTTATTCCAGAAATATTATAATTTCCTCTTGAATAGTAAAGAGAAAAGGTTTATCTTTTTATTCCCATCCCTTAAGACAACTGCCTTTGAGGCTAATTATTTATTTTTCCGTGTGTATATCGATGGCATATCTTCAATGTCCTGGGCGTATGGGACGACGCCTCCTCTTTTGATCCTTTCAGAGAGCCATTCTCGGATTGTTGTAAATAATTGCCGGCACTTGAGGGGACGTCCTTGCCTCTTGTAGGCCCAAAATGGCCAACAAAGGAGGCATTGTCGCTAGTGTGCGAGTGTGTGTGTGTGTATTAACAGTTTTGGGTCCTCGACCGGGAAACGGAAACCAAATCAGGCTGACAAAGCCTTTCGAGCAACAAATGGCATAATGGAAATCGAATGTAAAATGCTGGCGAATGAAACGCTCGTAAGCAGCAATTTGCCTGAATAAATAATATTCGCAAGTGTCATCGAGTTCTCCCTTCTGGTCAGCATATATACATTTACATATAGATTGTATATATAGTCGCATGAATATGCCAGGGTGTGGTAATTTCAAGGATAACCCTGCTGGGGACGAGCTTCCTTTGTCATCTGTTAATTACAGCCACTGCGGGGACAATTGTCTGCCATTGATTAAGGCAGCAAAACACTTGGCTGCGAAGCCCTAGAAAATAATAAGCGAGAATGTCATTAAAAGTTTCCAAATGCTTTCAAGTACACCCGAAAGACGAAACTCAAACATGTTTGCCTATGCGAAGATGTGGGGATGTGGATGTGTGTGTATGGTACACACTCGACTCATAAAGGACACGAAAATGCTATCCTTACTTTCCCCCTTCCCCTACCACGTCCCCTCACCGGCTTTTTCACATAATTGTAAGTGCTTAATCAACGTAACGTGAAGTGTCACTCCAGTTTTCATCACTTTGACTGCATATACCTCATAACTACCAACTCTATCGATAATTTGATAAAGTTTTTACTACGCCCCATCGGATGCAAATTGGACGAGACATTCCATTGATAGCTGGGCCTAATCGAATCACTTTGGATGCCCTACTTACGGCTTGTCATGGCGGGATTGGGATTGGGTTATCCTTTGATGCCATTAGCGGGACACAATCGTTGCCAACATCTCCACCAAGGCCCGTAAACGGCTCAAATAGGCAACTACGGGATTTCATAACGCTACATGTGTGCACTGGACAAAATAATCGGGTATTAAATGTAAAAACTTAAAAAATACTTTACCAGGTTTATTAAAATTTAAAATTTAAAGAATTTGTATATTCATAAATTATATTACTAGGAAAGGTCGCTGGAAAAATATTTTAAATACCTTTTCTATTATTTTTAACATTAGAGAATTTGTAAAATTTTTAAAATTTCAATACAGACATCTTTAGACATCTCACTTGAGAATTTTAACGAATGAAATGAAATCACATGGGAAGGTTGGAAATGTTTTGAACACAACAATTTTTCCCTGTGTGTTCGCATACATATTCAGAACCCAGGTGTTTTGGGGTCATACATATATGTACGTCCAAGTGAGGTGGCTGAAATTTGCCATTAATTAGTCTGCAGGTGTCGTTGGCCAGAAGGAGAAGAAGCAGAACAAGGTGGCAAAAGATGGCTAAGAAATTGACCGCACCACCTGGATGGTTGTGGGTGGTAAATGTGAGCCAGTGGGCAGTGGGCGTTTCGGTGTTCGGTGTTCGGTTGGCGGAAGCGTGGCCTGCTCATAAAAATTGGCAAACAAAGGAAACTTTTCGTCGAAGGACGAGCCAACACGACAGTGCGTGAGTAAATGTGTCGACTGAACGGAGAATGGAGAACAGAGAACGGAGGGTCTGTGGTCTGGGGGCAATGTTCTCGGGCACGATTTACGTAAATTTTTATTACAATAATAACGCCAGGCGAGAACACAACGCGCGAAATATATTTAATGAAAGAAACCACAGCGATCGATTTGTGTATTGGCCTGGCCAAAAAGGCAAAAGGGAATGGCCGCCGGCGGGGCGGGAAAATGGGGGGAATGCACGACGAGCCCTAATGATGACACATCCTGCGCGGTGGGGTAAATGGGGAAAACGTGGCCCCCAGCCAACCAGTGCGAACCAGTTGCCGAGTATTTCCCAAATGACGTAAGAAGTTGCAAAAGGACTGCGCGCCAAACTGGCACGGATCAATAATCGATGTGTAAAAAGTCAGTGACTGTGTACAAGGAAGAGGACCTCATTAAAACTGCTCTAAAGATTTCTTGGTTGCCCCATCGAAGGAACTTTCTAGCGAAAACTTGAAACCAATATATAAGCCAGCTAATGTAGTGGCAATCGGTTGGTCCTTTGCCTTCATATTTATTACATTATAGTTAGGAAATTCACGGATTTTTCTTCAAAGAAAAATATGGTTTAAACCAGTTATTTAATATTCACTCGTTTTTATAAAATTGAAAACAATTATCTAAATTATTTATAAGCTGATAGATAAATCTGAAAATCCACTGGTTTATGATTTAATCCACCCTAAAAGATTTTTACCAATATACTTGTTAGATCCTTGTTCATACAATATGAATATGAATACTCAATATAAATATTTTTCAAGTTTGACCATCCATGACATCTTATATTTGCACACAGAGAATGTACATATATTAATTTTTAGCCCACAATATTGCCATTTCAAGTTTTCGGTTCAATAAATCGAGAAAGTAAAATGCCACATGGAGTTGTGCTTTAATCTACGAGGCATTTAACTATTCACTACCATAAAACGTAGCCAATAAATAACAAAACATTCGTAGAATTGCAGTCAGGACTTTTCCATTCAACTTGATTTCCAAGTAACGATGTGCTTGCTTTTCTTCCAGGAAAAGTTCAACCCTTAGAAAAGGTTTCACAGGTGCGAATTACACAAATTTATGCTGAAATCATTTGATTTGTGGGGCAGAGGGCGAAACTTTGAGTTCGCACATAATTCATTAAGCCCGCTGTCCTGTCCCCACTTTTTGGGCCATTTCGGCTGTCAAACCTGGCGAAAACTAAATGTGCCCTAAGCCAGGACGAGTTTGCGAGCTGTCACATGTGTGTGTACGTGTCAAATGTGAATCCAGCTCGCTCAGTTCGAGGACAGCTATTACCGACTGACTGACTGACTGACTCACCCTGGCCTGACAATTTTTGGGAACAGTTTAGCCTTTTTCCGTCAAAGCTCGATTTTTTGTAATTTTCTGGAATACGTTATTTCGATCGATTTTCTATTTATATATTAGCTTTTGTTTCTCTTTTCCTTTTTTGGGTTTCGAAATTGCATCTTAAAGTAGTATAAAAAACATACTGTTTTTTTCCTAAGAAAATTAAACGCGAATTCTTGGGAAAAAATAAATAAAATGGTTGTATTTTTAAAAAAGACTATTTCTTTTGTATTTCCTATTTAAATTTCTAAAAAATCCATATAAATTTGTTTTTTATTTTCTCTGTTTTTTGCTGCAAAGCAATATACCATTTTTTATCGACCTCTAAGAAACTGTGTGCAACTCTGAGCTAAAAAGAGGGCTCGGTTCGGTTCGGTTCGTTTGGCTTGGTATGAAATTAATTTGACGTTTCTGGCCCGGATCCGTTTGACTGGCCATCGACATCGGAGGACGGACGGCAAATTGGAAGGTAACATATTAAAGCGCTCCGTGTGTACACACGAATGAAAAAGTCGACTCAAAAGTGAAACATTTTGCCATCTTGCTCGCCGCTCGTCTTCTGGGGCGATGTCATTGCCATTTAGGTGGCAACTGGAGGCGAAATGGCGTTTATGTGTTTGCATGTCAGCTCGTCTTTGTGGGCGTTTTCCAGGTGGGTGGTGGCTTATGGTCGTCGTCGGTGGGTGGAAAGTGGGCGGTGGCGGTAGGTGTGGGTATGGTACGGCTAAGTTGCATGCTCCACTGACATGGGGCAGACATCAGGCAGCAGCAACAAAGTCCGTACACGTATCCTTCGCAAAATTTGTGTTGATTTGCCTTGCAACAATGTATTAGGCAAACAACTGCAACTATACTCCTTCGGGTCATACAAGAACCCACGTGTCTATGTACATATGCATGCAATGAACTTTCCACTCGGCACATAGGTTGGCACATACAGCGCTGGTCAAGATTGTAGGAGGGGGTGTAGGTGTAGCACTTAGAAGTAGTTGGAAAATGCCAAAAACATGTTCGGGGGTGTTAAAGATATCTGTGCCAACAGAAAGTCCAATCTAAGTTTTTTAGTGGCCTCATTCTATTAGAGATTTAAATGCCAGTAGAGTAAAGTAGAGACTTAAGGTTTTTAAAAAATTTTTCATCAAATTGAATTGTTAAATTATTTGCATATGTTACTTAATAGTAAAAAGTATCTACATGTGTAAATATTTTCTTAAATGTTTTTTCTGTAAAATACATTTTAGCATACTTTCTTTTAGTACAACTATTATTATCATCAATAACTATTAATCTTACCACAAATGTACAAAGCTAGTGGACACGTACCTATTTAGAATGGCAACTGGAAATTGGTTCGCACTGACCCTGTCTGGATGAAAATTGGTTGGGGTGTCGCACGTTTGTTAAGCATATTTCAAATGCTTAACTAATTCCAACCGACTTTGTAGTTTATCCCCATGCACGATTGCGAATGCAATAAGCTCAATACGAGCCTGATTTCCATTAAAGATTGTGCTGTAAAATATTTCTACAAAAAAGATTTTATTAAACAAACCTTGCTGAAGCATTGAATGTTTTAAAAACATTGTAGTGTTTCTCTAATAAATGGCAGATAGTGGAGAAATTATTTCAATATAGCAACTACATTCATTAAGCTACGCAAACAATTTGCTTTGTAATTGGTTGGGCAGCGCAAAAACTATATTCACAGGATTTACGCTGTGGCAAAAATACGTTGACCAGAAAACACACAAAAATTAAAACAGCAAATATTTGAAAATAAACATTTCCACCCAGGGTCTTCATAAAATTCATCACAATTGATCCTTACACAAGCCGCGACCCATTCGAATATTTGTTCTCCGTAAGTCCGTAATTATCCTTGCGTGCGGCTGTCCCGTGCTTTAGTGGCCGTAAAATCTGTTTGTTCGAAAGCAATGCATCGCACACGGCAAGTGGAGAATGGAAAGTGTGTCCGTGTTGTTTTCGTGGAACTGGCGAAAACAATCGAAAACATCGTGTGGTTGAATAGCTGAATGAAGTCCGCTCTGTCCTTATCTGCAGCTCCTTTCGTTCCGGTGTCCAGGACTCGGGACGCAGGACTCCGGCTCGTCCTTGCGGCTTATCAAACGCCAATCAAAATGGTGCACGCGGTGGAAGCGAAGCTCGCCGAGGATGTGGATGTGGCCGTCGAGGACGGCAGATGCCACGTGTCGGGCTATTTAGCATGGAAATTCGCTTAACGGCGGCCACTCTAACCGGGACACAATGCGACAGCCGGACTGCGATGCACACAAAGAAATAATTAAAGCTGTAATTATATAATGGGTAATTTGAAGGAAAAATAATTAACGGAATTAAGACATTAAGTGCCGTTTTCTCGTCCGGTTGTTGAAGTTAAAGTAAGATTTAAATTCTGCGATCAAGCTCTGAAATTTGTAGTTAGTTCCGTTTGCCTTAAAATAAAAGTTTAAAAAAAATTTACACTATGTTTAACTATCTATTTATCATTAAATTTTAATATATGAAATTCCTTTCTTTTTAAATAAAATTAGCATAAATAAATTTATATAGAAGTTGAAATTGATAAGATGTCAATAATGTAAGCTTAAATCGAAAGCATGCAACCTTATGTAAAACATCTTATCTTGCAGAGGATCAAATTGAGTTTGAGACATTCCAATTTAATATTCAATCTTATTTATTTCTGTGTACAAATTACATAAAGACTTCAAGGTAACCGGCGGACTCAGAACACAGAACACGCAAACGGAGCATTTAAATCGATTTCGCCGGGAGTGCGGGAGGCAGGGAGTCCGCCGGAGTAGCTTGTTTATAGCTCCTGCAAATTTATCTGACTGTTTTGCCGTTATTTATGGACGAACCCCGGCCCTTGCCCTCACACAATCCGGTCTGGTCAACGTTCTCCGGCGTTGGTCGGTGTGTTTTCAATAACGGCCATTGCAATGGGGTTAAACCCCACTCGAAAGTAGGTCCATTCAATTTGCAAATTTGAACATTTGTGAGTGGCCCAGATGTAGGCGAACCAAGCCGGAAATATTTCCCATAAGACTTCCTATTAAATCAAACATACTAAATCATACAAGAACAGACAACCTTTTTGCTGGCAATCAATTGCAGAAGTTTTTTGGTATTGCAATTCAGTAATAACATTTGGTTTGCAATTATATCAATTATATCAATTATAGTAACACTTAATAATCACACACTTTAAACATGTGTTCAAAGTTGCTCAGTTTTATTATAATTTCTCGTGTTATTTCGTCTGTACAATCAAAAATACATTGCTCATTTTAATTGTTGCCAATTTGCCATAGGCAAAATGGTAAACCATTTTACAGAAATAACTTCATTTGGGCTGCCAAACATAAATTGCAAAAAACATAAATTTTCCTTAATCTAAAATATGTTTATTGCAATGCAAATTGCCAGCAGGACAAGCTGTTTATGGGGGAATTAGTATGGAATTATTTATAGCCTTTATCCATAAATATTTATAATATTTGGGGACTTGTGGATAGTGAACATAGCTTCCATACTGACTTTTTAAATATTTGGACCATTTATAAGAATTAGAAAATGGAAATAAGTGAACTTAAATAAAAACTCAGAAGTTCAGTTTTGATAACTTTCATAGTTCACAGCCTGTTATTGCCTTTCTCAACTTAAATTGCTTGACCTATTCTTGAACTTTTCAAATATTGTTTGCTGGGTTGTCATAGGCAAAAGGGGCCTGCCAAAAAATTTCCACTCGGCATCCGGCCAAAAGGCCCAAAATCCGACATGTGGGACTCATTCAATTGCCAAACGATTATCTCCGGCCTCATCAAACACATCGGCACATCCCCCGACTGCTCCGAATCAACCAGAAGTCGATGCGAACTGCCTGCAAATGAGCGGCGTTTGTTTGCGGTTGTCTGCGGACGGATCTCCTGGGCGAATAGGGGTCCTGAAAAAGCTAGACCTGTTTAGGACACTCGGACATTTGTATGCCAGCGGGCAGATGGATCCAATCTTTGCTCTGCGGGCCCCACACTTCCGACTTGGTTCGGTTTGGGCACTGTGCACTCGACTGGATTTATCGACAGCGACCAGACGCCGCCACACAGGCTTTGGCAGTCGGAGAAGAGAACCGCAAACTATTTCAGGTACCTAATCGCATTCTGCCAAAAACAATTCGCACTCGACGAGCCGTCGTTTGGCTCCAAAAGCTGGCCGAAAAAAACAGGCCGGAAAACTGCATCACCGCAACAAAAGGCAACTGGCAACAAACTGTCGCATTGTCATTGAAATTGTTGGCACACTTTTTTCCCTCGGTGTTCTTTGTAGTTTGACTTTATCGCAGGGCTCGGTTTTTGCTTTCGATGTTTCAATTTTTTCCTGTTTTTGTGTACCCGCTACTGGTAAAACACAGGGGTATATAGCTTTATAGGATTAAGAAAGCATTATTAACTAAGAAAGTATTTCGTTAAAATGTCAGAAAAAAACTTGTATTATAACTTGAACCTTAATATTATTTGGTTAAGTTAATAATTCATCATTATCATTTTAGGATCATATGTCTGAATTTTATAGTAGTTGTACCTTAAAAATGCTATTAATAGAAGAAAGCCAGTTATCTTAAAATAAAATATTTTAAATTTTCTGAAAGTAATTTAAATAATAATGTTAAATTATGTTTATTAGTAACCATTCAATACAAAATATTCCACTCGATGATTTCTTGAATTTTACAATTTGCAAGCCGGGTATCCTAAATTCGGAGAACAGGACAATACCGCATTCGCCAGATTTTTTTGGTATTCCCTGAGCCTTTTGCTTGGCGCGCGCCTGTCATCGGACGCCCTCCTAGCCCCGCTCCGCCCTTTGTCCTGCCACGCCCCCGCCCCCGCCGCCATTGTTGGAGGCACATCGGGAACTATAAATCAACAAATTTGACAGCAGAATGTGCAAAGTGGTAAACAAAAAGCGACTTCGGAAGCAGTTGCAAGCCAAGGACAAAAGGCAGAGTGCCTGTGCCTGTGGATTGTGGATTGCACTGGGGAATCGAGAACGGAGGACTAGTAGCTCTCTAGTCTCTCCTGTCAGAATCCTGCCATCTGGACGTCCTTTCGGCCGATGTCTGTTGGCTGTTGGCTGCTGGCGTTGGCCATTATTGGTGGTAATCAAGCGTGATTAATTGAATTGAAATTGAATTTTTGTTTTGCATAACATTCTGGGTGGGACACATGGGATGTTCCTCGGGATTTGCAGGCGAATGGGTTTTGTGGATGCCCTATAAAAGCTCGGAATTTTGCTCTTTCGACTATTAAACACTACACTCCAACGCCTTGCTTATAGGAATTAAGTCTTAAATGATGACTTTAATTTATTTTTTTGAAACAAACAGGAGCAAGTAAACCCGAGGGATTGTAATATACACATTCAATTATCAGCCAAATAGGTAGAAATTAGGCAATTAAGGCTAAGAACACTCAGTAAATAATTTGGGTTATTAATGACAAGCATATGGATTTAAATTACAATGCAAAGGCCATTAAATGTAAGCGATTATACAATCGAGAAGCATGCTAATTAACGTGTTTTATATGCAAATGTTTATCTACAAAATTTGCAAATTGAATTTGAATTATAGAACGTGAGCTAAGTACGATTTAACTGCTATTAATGAGAGTTTACAAACCAACATATAATATTTCTAAATTTTAGGATGCTCTCTTAAAATATCGTCTGCAGTGCAAGTCCATATTCTTGTTTACCACATTAAATTCTTCGTTATCTTTTTTTGTGGCGGTTGGTTGGCGAATTTAAAAGCTTTATTATCCTCCCTAGATTCTATAAAAAAATGCGGCGGCAGCTGTCTTAAATTGCCGTTGCTACTTGTACCTTGCTCGTGAAATGAGTAATCTAACTACGGAGCACAAGCCAAGTAACCCGTAATTGTGCTGTGGCTTCTGCGGGCCTTCGTGTTTACTCTTGTTGACTTTATATTTACTCGAAAGAAAACGATATGGGGCACGGAAATCCAACTGCTGACAGGGTCGGAAGATAAGTTTTTAGTTGGTATATCTCGATTGAATCTAAGCATTTTTAAGGATGTTTATTATATTAAAAATTTCTGAAGAAAACTTTTACACCATTAAATATTTAGTAAGAACAGCAATTGAAAACTTAAATTTAACCATTTATTAAACTTAACTTCAAATGAATTACCAGCTTTTATGTGCTAAGAGTTGTTTGTTTGAGTTGCAAAGTTTGATTCTACAATATAACTTTTTTCGCCTTCTTGGCGATGATGAAATATGACAAGTGGTGCAAACCTTTTAAGCTATATATAGAAGTAACGACTCATCACTAACCACTTGCCTGTGTTCTGTATTCTGTCTCTTTCAAGGTAACGACTCGAATCCAGATGATATATTGCATTGATGCCTCTCGTGCAGGCGCATTAAGTTCGCTTATTGCCGGCAATAAACTCATTTACGTACTCGACCCGAGCACGTTGCTCCTTGCGGCAGGACTCGAAAGCTGGGTTACGGGAAAGCTGGCGAGGAGTACGGGGTCCTCGACAGGTAGAGTAAGTGAAACTGAAACAGATACAGATACAGAAACTGTGCCCAAGTACTTTACGCGAGTGTTTAGGTGTGTGGGCTGAGCAAACCAACCAAGCAGCAGACAAACAAACAACAAAGAAACAAACAAACAAACAAACCAACCGAGAGGCAAACAAATTGCTAAAATAAATGAACGGCGGGGGGCAGAAGAAGCAGCAGCAACAAAGACACAACAAAAGGAAGAGGACTCGAAAAAAGAAGAAACAAAAATCGGAATAGGAATCGGAATCGGAATCGGAATCGAAGAGGTCCCATTAATGAACCAACCAAGGTGAGTAAGTGCCGTTGACAATCATCGAGGAGTGGGTGCACTTAGGGAAAAGTATTGTAATAATACGGTATTTTTTAATAGCAGAAAATAATTTTTAGAATTTAAAATTATTTTCCTAAAATGGTTTACTATTAAAGAATTTTTAAGGTAGAAAAATAAGAAGTTAATAGATAGATTTAATGATTAAAAAAATATTTTTATTACTTACTTTTAAATGTTATCTTAAAACTGTAGGTTTATAAGTTCAATATAAAACATCCCAATTTATATTTGAATTCTTTTCTTTTTTTAATTTCTTTGTTTCCTCTGTTTATCAATGTAGAACCCCATGATAGCGGAATGATGGATGGGCATTGTTTCACTTTTGTGGGGCTTTGAGTTGTGTTTTTGTTTCGGTTTTGCACTCTGCACTCTGACCCGATTTGTTAAGACAAAACCCCGGCAAAAGTTGCCCAAGCTCTTTGCATAAATCACAGGCCGGCTCTCTGATAACTTTAAAAATCAATTTGGGGCCCAATGTGTCGCCGGCATCAAAGATTAAACTTTGCCACTGACACGGGGCTCTGCTGGATTCAGCTGCCTCAATTTGCAAGGGACCTCGATTCGCTCTGGTTGGGTTTGGTTTTGTTCGGTTCGGTTCGGTTTGGTTTGGTTTATCGATCAAACTCCGGCTGCAAGTTGGCCAGGTGGGCCCGGTAGATGCGGTTCATCCTCCTCCGCAGTCGTCCCATCCCACCCCTCGCCCATCGAAGTGGGAAACTTTTGCTGCGCCTTTTGATTGCTCAGCAAAATGTTACATTACCACAGCCACATAAAAGCCGGCATCGTCGTAATAATGTGCTCAGGCCAGGGGCATAATTCCAACTCAGCCCATGCCATCACTACGGATGTCTATATACAGTCTATCTTCTATATACTGAACTTTTCCAGGACCATCCTGTCTGAATTTCAAATAATAATAAAATAGTATCCAAGAAGGGGAATTTCTTTAAAATATTAATTAAGTTAAAAGTGTATAATTGGTCAAGGTAGTTTTTTTAAGGATTGTTTATATTTTTCAACTTTTAAAATATAGTAATCTTTTTTTAAATGCCATTTTAATTTATTTAAGAATAAATGGATTTTCTAAGATTATTAATCGGTATTTCTTAAAAATATTTCTCATAATACGAGTAGGACTAAAACATGTAAAAGACAAATTCAAAATTATTTTTGTAGTTGGTGAAGAAAACTTGCTTTATTTTATTTTCACTTTTTTTTTACCATCAAGCTTTGTATGGCTTATTAGTTCGACTGTACTTGAGGTGTTGGAACAGCTCAACTGGAATTTCACCGATGACTGGTCAGCGGTTCGAGTAAATCCTGTCGGTGCAAACGGCAATTCGCGCATAAATCGCTCTTGGACCCAAGGAAGACGCCTCCGGGGTCCTCGGATAGTGGTTGTGTTATTTAAGCGGGTTCCTTGGACTCCATCACACTGACAATTTGTATGTGGTTCACGTCGTCCGAGTGCGTCAGCGAAGCCTGAATGAAACTTACTGGGGGATATGGCCCGTCTGGCGTCTGAGGTTTGAGTTCTGGGGTCTGAGTTCTGAGTTCCGTAATATTCAGGGGTCTGCAAGGGGGCTGCAAATGGCACGGGCCTGGTTCTTATGCTGATGACATCATAACAATAAAAATTAAATTGTTGCTGCTCTGACAGGCAGCGGAAATGACGGCGCTTCGCGGCTAGTTGTTTTTGTCGGATTTTGTTGCTGCAGTGAAATTGAAAAACGCCTTGAACTCACTCGCGACCGGCGACCCACATCCCGAATGAAACCCCCTTCAACCTCTTTAGGCCCCCGCTCCACACACCTTCCGCCTCCCATGGAGTGGGGTCTTGAATATAAAATTTTATCGCAAGACACACATTTAATTTAATTTAATGAGAGGCGAACAACATGCTCGCTTATCTTTAAACGTTCTGCGATTTGCCCTGCCGTGATACAACGTATTTTTGAACCCACTCCCGGGAATCCTGCCGAGGTCCTCACGGAATATTTAAATTGGTTTAGGAGGTGGCGGCAATTATGCAGGGTGGGTCCTTGGCTGGTTTATGCCCTTTCTATTACCAAATTCTGGGAGTTATCACCCCCGAGGTGTAAACATAGGCCACTTAAAAAGGGGTGCTAAATATTTAAATTTTAAATAAGTCTCTTGCTGGTTTGCTTTTAAATTACAAAGTGTTTTTATAGGTTATTTTTAAGAGCAGATATTTATTTCTGGGTAATTGGTACAGCGTTTTGAAGTTCCTAGCTTAAAATTCAAACGATTCTTGGAAATTTGTTGTGTGGTTAACATTTTAAACGATTTTTAGAAACATTTTAGATACTATTTGGGTTTTTAAATTATAGTTGCCAAAGTCCTTGGGCAAATGGAATTTGAAAACGAAGTGCAAGAAATGGGACTTTGCACACGGCTCCCAAAGGGAAATTCCCTGAGTGAATCACATCCCTTGGGTAGATGGAATCACATCATGTCACTCTTTTTGCTCGACCTTTTGTGCGGCTCCTTTGGCTTTGCAGTAATGTGATTAGGAGGCGGTGTCGCCAGGACCCAGGGGAACATGTCTGTCGATTAGGCAACGTGTTAAGAACACTTAATTGAAAATAACTTGCTAGATGCCCCTAGAACCCCTCGAACACCTCACCTCACCAAAAGAGGTACGATCCAATCCTGGATGTAGTTTCCCACCCCCAACATCCTTCTTTACCCTTGAGCTGTCAGCACCCCCGATGTGTGTGTGGCATGAAAGATGGTTGGCTTTATTAAAGGCCCGCCTGAACTCTCTGGCCCCAGCTTAATTATACATTATTTTGGCCTAAACACAGGCAAACACACCGGCTCACCCCGCTGGCTGGTCGTTCTGTAGGTTGAGCACATTGGATGGTTAAACCCACTTGGAGGGCCCAAGGATTTGGGGGCACGTTGCGTGCTTGAGGGGCGTCCAGGCGTGTGCAATGATTTATTTGCAACAGCCAGGGGCAAGCTGGCTGTCAACTGAGAGAGCTGCGAGTGCCACACTCCATCCACATACGCACTTTTCCATGTTTATTTACTGTTATATTTATGTGCAAATAATATTAATAACAATAAAGTTTTCTGGCCCGTTTTATGGCCAAGTTTGCTTGCCTACCAACATCCTTTCCTTTCCCTTCACAACAAAAAAAAAAAAATAAGAAGAAAAAACCAACGAAAATCAGGAAAATAGGCCCAGAAATTGTTTATCGTCGCTTTGGCCAAAAGGTCTTCGTCTTCTCCCTAGAACAAGATCTTAAAGTTATGTTGCGAATATAAATGTACGATTATGGCGAGAGTTCAGAACGTGACTGAGCAGCAGAAATATCAATAAACAGGCCGAAATTAAAGGAACAGCGAAGCCTAATCGGAATATTGAATCTGTCAATATTTATCATCAATATTATTGATAGGCATGAGAATTTTAAGCATTTTTTCTGTTGCTTCAGCTGTGGCCATTTCATTAAAGCTCTCGAGTTTCGACATTTACAACTTTAATTAATTTTATTCCAGTGAAACTGCATCAGACTTGAGCTTTGACTCGTCAAATTGGTTTCCGATTCTGCCTGATTAATTCAGTTTTGCCAATCGGTTGACAGCAAAATATGCACATTGATTAAACTTTTCGGATTTTCCATCGATTGCCAATCGCTTGGCATCGCATCCCGGACTCGGATTCGGTTTCGGAAAATTATGTGCAAAGCCCGGGTACAAGCTTGTCGTCTCGTCGACGACGGACTCGTCGCTCATTTGAAATGCTAACACGTTTTCCCAATTTCCATAACAACCGAAAACTTTAAAGGTTGCATACACAAATCGAAGGGCGAAAAATGGCAATAACGGTTCGAGGATTATGACTGAATGGATTATCCTAAATTGATTTGCTCTGAAAGTGCTTATTTGCATTACTTATTGTTGCTTGCTTTTTTTCGAGGGGGAGTTAGTTTTGAATTTGAAATATTTATGTAGTGGAAAATATTGGTTATTTGGTGGGGATACGTGCTTCATTAAATATGGCAAAAGTCCACTGGTTTAAATTCTTTAGAATATGTGTCTTAAAATATGCAACAATATATTTTAAACTCCAAATTATAAGGAAATCATTCAGAAAAATTACTATTTTTTATTTAAAGCATACTTTTAGACACCTTTATAAGTGAATTCAAAACCGCATTATAAAATATTATATTTTAGCTATAACTAGAATAACTAGGTCCTAGAATAGTTGTATAGATAAAACGCCCACTCCTCGATTGGTAAAAAAGTTTAAAATTAATATTTTATCTATTCAACACTTTTCTGAACCACATCTCTCATTTCAGCAGGCCAACGAAAGTTAAAATAATAGAATAAGCAATACAAGCAAACTACTTATAACGAAATCGCTTTAAAGGCATCTAGAGTTAGTCAAAAGGAAACACATCTCGACGTGTATCTTGGGGAAAATCAACGCTTCATAAATTAACGAATTAGTGAATAACGAACCACACGGACCAGCTAAATTAAAGAGCACACCATTCCGGGGAAAACCTCCAACCTCCGTGGGAGAAGGATCAAGCAACACGGCGAAGGGCGGCCGTAATGGGTGGTGGCTTTGCGGCGCCACCGATTACACTAGCCAGCAGGAACCAGCGACCAGGAAACGACCACGTCCCCACCACCACCACTCCGGCGACGGAGATGCACGAGAAACTCCTGGAGAAGGAGGACAAGACTGAGAGGACCAATCTGCTGGGCAGGTCCAAGGACACCAGCAAGCCGCCCAAGGACAAGCCGCCCAAGCAGTCCAAGTTTGCGGAGCGTCTGCGTCGCTCCTTTCGGCGCGGCGATCATCGATCGTTGGAGATCAAACGGCAGGAGCCCACGGCGGAGGAGCTGAAGGCCAAGAGCAGGGCCACTCCACCGCCGCCAAGTAGTCTCCATTCGGACAACAATAATCGGCTGCCCTTTGCCCTCAGCCACTTGAATTTACCCGGCTTGGGATTGGGAGTGGGTGTGGGTCTGGGACTCGGTGGCCACATCAATCCCGCCCTGCTGCTGGACAGCCCAGACGAGTGCACTCCGCCGGAGTACGCCTATCAGCACCTGAGTAGCGTGGCCACCACCAATTCGAGCACTTCCTTGGAGAGCAGCTGCGAATTGGGTGAGCTGAGTGGCTCCCAGAACAGTGTCTTCTATTGGGCCTCCATGGGTGGCGAGGTGAGCACATCGGCGGGGGCAGCAGAAGCAGCAGGAGGAGGTGGAGGAGCAGGAGCAGGAGGATTACCCATTGATAACCCGAATAGACGACGCCTGGAGACCCAAAGCAGCAATCGAAGTGATCAACAGGCTGTAACCACTACTACTTCCTCGGCTGTTCAGCCTGGGAACAGCAGCAGGAGCTGCAGCCTGACCAGCGAGAGCAGCTCCATCCGACTGACCCGCCTGCAGAACTTCCTCTTCAAGAGCAGCAACGAGAGCTCCCGCAGCTGCCAGGGCCACTCGAACGAGGGCTTCACCGTGTCCTCGCACAACTCCTCCTCGGGCGAGTGGGAGCAGCTGGGTGCCTATTTGTCGAGCAGCAGTGGCGTGGGCGGTGGCCATGACTTCCAGGGCGGCTCCTTTCCCGAGGAGAGCACACCCGATGAGACGGAGGCCGGCACTTTGCCGGTGGAGACGAGCAGCAGTGGCGGAGGAGGAGGAGGTGGCTACTATCAGTACACCCTGACCTCGCCCAATAATCCCTTTCTGCCGGAGATCACGGCCAGGACGTATCACAGCACCTACAGCGAAGATGGAGCAGTGGAGGGTGGTGGTGACTCCACCACAGATGACCTCCAGTTGGACGGGAGTGGGCAGAAGTATGGCACCCGCTCCGCCCAGTTGCCAACGCCTTCGTACAGTCGAGCCGGATCGCAGGAGTCGACGCACAGCGAGGGAGGAGGACCGCCTGGTCCCACGCCCAGTCCCGCCTCCAGTTCCTCCTCCACGCCGGGCAGGCATCGGAGGAAGCTGTTTAGCCTGAACTCACCCACCCGATTGCTGCACCACCAGAAGGAGCAGCCGGCGCAGCAGAGTGGATCGCCTCCATCCGGCGGAAGTAGCAATGAGGGAGGAGGCTCCTCCGGTGGCAAGTTCAATTCGGCCAGTTTGGTGAGGAGCCTCAATCCATTCCTGCCCAGCGTTACGTCGCCCAAGAAGGCGCCGCACAAACAGGCGGCTGTGACGTCGCCGGGCTCCTTGACCCCTGACCTTAGCACAAAGCGCGAGGAGTTCCTGCGGGCCACCATGAAGATCTGCTTGGTCGTCTCGCCGCCCAACAGCAAGCTGCAGGTAAGTCTGAGTCTGAGTCCTTCGCGGAAACTGGATTTAAAATTCGGAGCGACACGTGGTGGTCAACAAATTACGCGCGGCCTTAATCAAATGTTTACTTAGCGAAATGAGAATAAACATATTTCCACTCTTATGTACGCTCGTATTTTTGTTTTATTTCCTTCTGTTCTTCCTTTTTATTCTGGTTTCATGCCCTTCTTTGTGTTTTAAGTTGGGATATTAATTTACAGAATTACAGCGAAACAAAATTTACAGCCGACGTTATGGACGAAGATCCTTAAACACCTATAAATTATTTAATGCTCCCTCAAACTTGTTTTTAAACTTTATTTTTACTACATATAGCATAAAGCCATTTCGTTTCATCTTTGGGGAAAAAGATCTTTTGAAACTACATAAAAATGCCTAAAATCTTTTTAATTTGTTATATTTTTATAAAATGATTTTTTGTAGAAAGTGTAAATAGAAATTTAATTAATTTTTTTAAAAAATAATAAGAAAATGGTAACAATTTTCTTTAATATTTTAAGCTTTGATTGTGACATTAATTTACTTTGTGTTGATTAATTCTATTGATTACACAGGAACACAAAATTAAACTTTGTGAAATTTCCACGAACCATTTCAAGTTTTCCATGATATTTGGGTGCTCCTGAGTAAAAGTCCCATACAAAATTATTTTCCATCACCTACAGGTTCCACGGTATAGCTAAGAATACAAAAAACCGATGTTTGCCGACATTTTGAATTACGTGGCCTATATAATTGGACCAACCTTTATTATTTTCGGTAGGACCTACTCTCAATACATCAAGGCATTCCTAAAAAATAGTCCCCATTGTGAACCATTGCCCATGTCTTTGGAATACGACGCCAAAGTTGAAAATCCCAAAATTGTAGAGCTTTTTCTGATGGAAAAACAATTCTGAGGATTAAATCTTCAATGGAAGTAATTTTAACTATTCATTGTATCTATTGTTCATTGTATGCTTTAATTTCGGTTTAAAGCGTTTTCATGAGAACATTTTATTGGATTTCTTATACTAATAAAACCGTTTTTTTTATTTCATTATCTACTCCTAAATGTTGTCAAATTTTAAAAAAGTCAAGGCATCCTACAGAATGGGAGTAAACATTTACATTTCTCTGTGTATGTTCAGTGAACGTATTTTAGTTTCTTAGTTCTAGAGGTTGCCATGACTTATTCAAAATTTGACTTTTTTATTTTATCAAAAAGTCATTTAATTTGCTGAAAGCCCATGTGATAAGCTTATTCAAAACTAAATTATTCTTATACGTGAGCATTTAATGTGGTGCATAAATTCAGTTTGCCGTAGGATTTTATGCCTGAATGGAATAGCAATAAATGACTCTGACCGCCATGGATTTCATAAATATTATAACACAGACTAATATACATTACGTATACGCAGTGTGTGCTTGCCTAGAAACTAATGTGTGTGCTTATGTGCGAGGGGGGAATTCAATTGTCGCCGGAAGATATTTAGAGGCATTAGCGCAAGTGCAGTCGAGCAATAAATTGCATCAGCGATTTGTCCAGCCCACAATGGGAGATCCCCCAGGTCCTAGAGCGCCGACAAAATGCTGTGAAAACGATGCCCCCATTTCGAATAGCATTGCAGTGTTTTGTTGGCGAAACCGTGGCTTTCTATATATACATATCTATTCAGATTATCATCATCATTTCGTCACTGAGGCGGGCAAATATTTTCGTACGAGCTGGCATTTACGGACAAATCTCTCGGCTGCCTCCGGGCATCTAAATAGGCCACTCCTTAGTCGGAATCATAATTTGTTCGTTTATTACAAAATCTAATCCTATTAGTGGCAGGCTTTCTTCAAAGGCAAGCGAAAGAGGATGAGTGCCTACACGTAAACGAAAACAATTATGCGAAAATAACTAAATGAAATAAACAGGAAAACATAAGCATAACGCAAATGCCAGGGATTTTGAGGCGAACCATAAGCTTTCTTGTCTTGAGTTGTGTTTACAATATGTAGGCAACATCTCGGCTCTTGAAATTTAACTCGAATTTCTTGGACTCCCTTTGGGAAATATCCCTTACTTTGGTATTCGGTTTTCTTAGCACAGGAAGTATAAATTACCCGGAGTGTTCGACTTAAGTCCCAAAGTGATTTTCCATGTTACGTGTCATGTGGACCATGTTTCCTTTTTTCAAACGCTGTCCCGTTTAAGTAGCCACGTTAACAGGGAAATTCCGTGGGCAGACCACACGTGTTGAAGTCTTTAAGTGATTAGATAATCGTGTTGGCAACATTGTACGTGCAAGAGGATAAAATAGTGAATTATGCAATGCCGCATTGCACTCTTCCTACGCAGAATAAACAATCAGAACTATTATTTCCTTAGCCGGGTTTCCACAATGGTAAAGTGTTCGCTTTATGAGAACCTACGAGTATGAATTGCTCTTGAATATTTTTTGTTTTGTGTGTGGGAAGCTAAAGGCCAAACTAAGCCAAAAGACCAAAGAGTCAAAGGGGAAAGGCTATTTTAAGTGAGTGTATCAATATTGGGATATCCTTTAAATAATAAATATAATTATCCTTTTTTTATTTCTTTATTGGAAACTAAAGGCAGATTTATTTTTTCAGATTTAATATTTTTAAAAGCAAAAGCTGATCAAAAGTTGTAAACGATTTCAAAAAATTTTCCTGTAATATTTTGGTTTTAAGCTACCCCTTATATAGCCCAATATACCCGAATCTTGTGCGATTCCGGCAGACAGTAAACCAAGCCGCAGTGGGCGAGCAACTCACAATATAACCGGAAACAAAAACATAAACCAGGGCAAAGGGCAAGGCAAACCGTCGCAGGGTGAGGGCCGCCAGCTGGAAATTGCCAAAACAGAATGTGAAATATTGTCGTCAGCAGGAATAATAGACCAGAGAGCCCGTATCCTTGGGCGCACTCCGGGGGAGTCGGTGGTCCTGGTCTTGGGATTAGCGGCATCGGGGGGCTGTGAATGGCATCCGTCCCGGAGCTTAAATTCTCGCAGCTCGGATGCCATGCATGCCGCACCCTGGATTCAGGGGGCAGATACCTTCTCCACTCGGTGTCTCGGCAATGCGGAGCAATCCAATTGAAGTGAATCTGAAATAGCTGAGATTATGACAAGGAGTGTTCCCTGAAATTCTGTGGTAATTAACCAGCACCACAACAAACGATGTTTACAAGATTTTACTGAAGAGTTTATGTAACATTTTGAGGTTATTATAGAGTTTGTCCTGAGAAATTGTTAGGTTTTTAAAATAAATAAAAAATACTTACCAATTATGGTTTCATAACTAGTCTTTATATACTAATAACCTAAAAAATATTATCTTTCAAAAAGTCGGGCATAAAATGTCTAGAAAAGTACTTCCCTTTATTTTCCTGCTGTTAATGCGAATTTAAACACAAGGTTTTTCGTCAAGCACAATTTAAACCGAGGCATTGAGATGTGTAAATCGCAGCCGGCATGGGGTGGTTTCCTTACAAAGGACGATGGCTGATGGGTGAGGCATTGACTTTGAGGCGGACCCTGACTTTGGTCCACGTCCACACTCACCACTCACTCGGCCAGCTGGGGGCACTTGACTGATGTAATCTCGGTGCATTAGGCGAGGACAGGAAACCTTCGAGGACACGTCTAGGGCTCTTTGCCGCTGGCGCAATCTTTTTGTTCTCGATGCATCTTTTCGTCTTTGCCAAGATGCCCTCGCCCTCGTCAAGTTACCCAGTTGCCATCTAGTTCGCCATCCAGTTTGCCACCCAGCCGCAAGCAATTTATTTTTGCCCGGCAAATGCACTGAGCTTTTCATTGTCTCGCGACGCCCGGCGCCAAAAGCATTCAAAACATTATTCTCTGCATTAAGCGCGAAATATTCAGTAATTCGATGTGGCTCCATCCCAGTCCCTTGGATGCAGTGGCTTGATGGCTTTGTGTCAGTTTTGCGTCCTACCCCGAAGGTCGCCTGCAACACAATACATTTCCGAAAGCATCTTAAAATATATACAAAAGCGTATCCGGGCTTTTTATAGCTTATAAACCGGGAGAAAAGAGCTAAAAAGAGCTGTCCAGAATAGTTGTGGATTTATGATCAAGTAAAAAATCAGACATATTGGTGTATTAAAAAAATGTGACAAATAAAAGTTGTGTTTATAAAGAATTTTAACAGCTAGTGGTTTAACTATTTATTTGGTAATTTCTTAATTTAATCAAAATGCCTTTTTTTATATGACAATCTGTTATTTTATATCTCACATTCATTGAATATTTTGTAATGCATCTAGTAATTTCATGCATCTATAAAAGGCAACACTTCATCCGCTTATATTTAAATTGCATTTTTTATTCGAACGCCATCCAACCGACGGGTGATAGCATATGAAAAACAATATGTGAAAAGCCCTCAATAACGCGAATAAAATTTAATTATAAATATCTGCGTCACGCTTGAATGATTTCGCCCAGACTCACAGACAGATTTCGATTCCATTTCCCGTTGCAGCTGAAATCGAAGAGTCTCACGCACTTGGATGGCCTCGACTCGGGTGTGGTGGCCTGCCAGCACGGACCTCCGGGAATGGCCAGCAGCACCACCACCACCACCACCGCCGCCGCCGTCGGCAGCACCACCGCGACCACCGGACTGTTCGCCACCACCGGACCACCAGGATCGCTGGGCCGGCAGGCCAATGTGGTAAGTCAAGGGTTAGGGGTCAGGGGTCCTAAGGAGCACATGCTAAATAAACCACCGGCCAAGTGCTATAGGACTTGGCCACTTAGTCGGCACATCCATCTTGCCTAGAGTGTGTTCACTGGGGGAAAAGTTACGATCTAAAATCAAGAGAATTTATTCATTAAAGAAAATGAATTTTATTTAAATGGTAATTGTTCATAGAAAATAATAGATAATTAATTTTAAAGCATATCCATTCCGCAATAAAGGAACTTTTAATTGTAATGCTATAATATAAATCTACATGGAAAAAAATTTAAATTAAATAATATTAAAAATGTAAATAAATTTACAATCTAAAAATCTCTTGTGGAAAAATCTTGATTTTAGATTGTAGTTATTCCGCGTGTAGTGTGTCCAGTGTAGTGAGTTATAGATTCGCTATTCCAGGGTTTCAGTCCCTCGAGAGAAAGCCCTCTCGCAAATTGATAACAAATTACTTTGCTTGCTGCTTTCGTCTGCCTTTGATTTGTGTCTATTTTGATTTTTTAGTTATATTTCCTGCTCTTCGTGTGGCTGTCATTGATTTAAGCACAGTCAGTTGTTTTTCTGCGCACTAACTATTTGTAACTGTAAGTCATTCGGAAGACTTCGCCGTGTCTTTTGTTGTCAGTTTTAAACAGAACGTGACTTTTCTGCGTTTTAAGGACCATTTATATCGCCCTTTCTTGAATTTGTATCTCGTTATTTTTAGTTGGCCGGTTTTAATTTAATCGAGGTTTAACGTATGGTTTAGTAATTACATTTTACTTTTTAAAATTATGTTTTTATACCCTTGCAGAGGGTATTATGATTTCAGTCAGAAGTTTGCAACGCAGTGAATGAGATGTTTCCGACCCCATAAAGTATATATATTCTTGATCAGCATCACTAGACGAGTCGATCTAGCCATGTCCGTCTGTCCGTCTGTCTGTTTCTACGCAAACTAGTCTCTCAGTTTTTGAGCTATCGGGATGAAAGTCTTCCCAAAAGTCTTCTTTCTATTGCAGGTAGTATATATGTCGGAACCAACCGGATCGGACAACTATATCTTATAGCTCCCATAGGAAGAATCGGAAAAGAAAACGTTAAAAAAATTCTAGCTTCGGTGTTTTTTGAAATATTACCTTCTACTTTTGGGGATGTTATTTTTTAAATATTTCTGAATTTCGAATTAAATATTTAAAAAATCGGACTACTATATCATATAGCTGCCATAGGAGCGATCGGTAAATTAATGGAAAATTTTAATTTAAATTTAATTGGAAATAAATTCTAGCTTCTTTGGTTTTTATTGTATTATCTTCTACTCTAGGATATGACTCTTTTTAAATATTTCCGAATTTCAATTTTAATTTGATCAAAATCGGACGACTATATCATATAGCTGCCATTGGAACGATCGGAAAATTAATGAGAAATATTAGAAAATTGAACATTTTTGCGATTTGTTAATTAATAGGAATGATCTGCAAGGGTATATAAGCTTCGGCTGGCCGAAGCTAGCTTCCTTTCTTGTTTTCTATACTTTTATTTGGCAACCAGAATAAATAGTTTTATAAGATATATTTATACCCTTGCAGAGGGTATTATGATTTCAGTCAGAAGTTTGCAACGCAGTGAAGGAGACGTTTCCGACCCCATAAAGTATATATATTCTTGATCAGCATCACAAGACGAGTCGATCTAGCCATGTCCGTCTGTCCGTCTGTCCGTCTGTCCGTCCGTCCGTCCGTCTGTCCGTCTGTCCGTCTGTCCGTCTGTCTGTTTCTACGCAAACTAGTCTCTCAGTTTTGGAGCTATCGGGACAAAACTTTCGCAAAAGTCTTCTTTCTATTGCAGGTAGTATATATGTCGGAGCCGACCGGATCGGACAACTATATCTTATAGCTCCCATAGGAACAATCGGAAAAAATAAACTTTAAAAAATTCTGGCTTCGGTGTTTTTTGAAATATTACCTTCTACTTTTGGGGATGTTATTTTTTAAATATTTCTGAATTTCGAATTAATTATTTAAAAAATCGGACTACTATATCATATAGCTTCCATAGGAACGATCGGAAAATTAATGGAAAAGTAATAGGAAATAAATTCTAGCTTCTTTGGTTTTTATTGTATTATCTTCTACTCTAGGATATGACTCTTTTTAAATACTTCCGAATTTCAATTTTAATTTAATCAAAATCGGACGACTATATCATATAGCTGCCATAGGAACGATCGGAAAAGTAATGGAAAAGTAATAGAAATAAATTCTAGCTTCTTTGGTTTTTATTGTATTATCTTCTACTCTAGGATATGACTCTTTTTAAATATTTCCGAATTTCAATTTTAATTTGATCAAAATCGGACGACTATATCATATAGCTGCCATAGGAACGAGCGGAAAATTAATGAGAAATATTAGAAAATTGAACATTTTTGCGATTTGTTAATTAATAGGAATGATCTGCAAGGGTATATAAGCTTCGGCTGGCCGAAGCTAGCTTCCTTTCTTGTTTGTAGTGTGACCCATCAAAATGTTTATGTAAATGGTATACTTGTCCTAAGAAGAAGTCGCTAAAATCTTAAATTTATAAAAATACTTGCTCTTGAAGTAATTCTATAATATAAGATATTTAAACTCGCACTTTATAATATTTTTAATTTCAATATTTGGTAGCTAAGTTGCTTAAAAATTGGCCATTTTTAGAAGACTTGCACAGTAGAGTAGGCTCTATGGTTTATATAGAGTGTAGAACCATTGAATCACCAAACAAAATATGCTCACAATATCTGTCTTCTCCTCTCTGTTTCTCTCTCTTTCTCCTTCTCTATCTCTCCCTCTCACTCTGTCTCTATAAATGGGCTTAATAAACTTTGGTTTTTATTTGTTTGCTGACCGCTTTAAAAAAAAAACACGCTGAATCACAAACCCAAAAAAAAACAATAAAAATCGCAGACTGAAAAGGGTGAACCGAGGAGCGTTTGTCTGTCTCCCTCGGCACCACCACCAACAGCCTCCCAAGCTCACCCACCGCACCACCCACCCACAATTTACACCCAGGCACCGCAGATCGTGCGGCGTACGCCTTCGCTGATGCTCTCACCCACGCTCGACGAGACCACGAAGACGGCCAGTTCGTCCTGCTTTGGCACCGGTCACTCCAGTGCCGGATCCTTCCACCAGCACCACCACCAGAATCAGAATCAGAGTCAGCAAAACCACCAGCAACTGACTAGCAGCGGCAGCACCACTGGCACCGGCACCTCCACCACGGCAACTTATGCGATACCCTCCTCCAAACACTTTCAGTTCGCTGGCGAAGTGGTGGCCACCTCGTCCTCCTCGACCCTGAGTCCCTACAGCACCACATCGGCTGCCTCGGGAGGTGGTGGCATTGGTGGTGCTTGTGGTGGCCTAACCTCCCCCGTCGGCTGCTCCACGTCCTCGGGTTCGGCGGTGAAAAAGAAATCCTCGTTCATGAAGCGCAAGAAGCCACTGCTGACGCGCAGCGAGGTGAGTGGGAATCCTGAGTTCTGAGTCCTGAATCCCAAAGAACAAACAGAATCACCTGGTCAAAAGACAAGCTGCTCTGGGATTGAGCAGATCTCGAATGGCTGCACAATCAGAAGGTCCTCTTGTCACCTGAATGTTCCTTCGAAATGAGTCTGCAATTAACGAGTGCTTGCAAACGATGGTGAATTTTGCTGAGACCAATTTTTGGACGGGGCAAAAGGATGAGGGGAATATACATTTTTAATTTCTTTATTTGCCTTTGTCGCCTTAATCAGCAAAAGTTGTTGTAGAACTTTCCCTGCTTTCCTTTCTCCTGTCTCCCTTTTCCCGTTTTCCATTCCATGATTTTACTTTCCTTTCCTTTCTTCGGTTTCTGTCACTTGCCAAGCGAAGAATTCCGCCCCGTTTCCCGCCAACACAAATACGGGGAATATTTCTTGATGTTTGTTTTATTTCAGTAGTAGTTTTTGTGGGCTGGCAGGGATTTTCCATCACGGCCTCCCACAGATGCAATCTTCACACTTCGGAGGGCCATCAAAGAGAGTGCTCTGGCAGTCAGTAGTCGCAAATCGCAATTTTTGTCAGTGTGAACCTCTTTGTGGGCCCTTTGAAGGCCAGATTAAAAGGCTCTTGAATTTACAGATTAGGTTCTCCATCAACAGGAAGTGGTAGACCAAAAGTCAACGTAATCCCTTACTAAACTTCCAATTATTAACTCGTTTAGGTATCCAGCTCCGAGTTCTTCTCCGTGTCATTCTGCCTGGAATCGTCGCAGCATCCAGATGAGGAGTTTATTCCCGCTACCAAAGGCGTAACACTACTGTAAGTCCTTTGACATCCCCCACTAGATATAACTAAAAAAAATATATATATAACGAATACGCTTTTTTAGTAACGCACTCGGCCACGCCCTGCGTAGGCGGAACCTCAGCTTTACACAAATCACCATCACGGACAATAATCCCACGCCCAGTTTTTTAGATGCCGGTAAGTCGTTTACGTAGAATTCCCCCGGATTCGTTATCATTTCGGGCTTGTTTCCCCCAACCATACAGGTCCTTCGCTCCTTCCCGTCTCCGTGGATGAGCAGACCGATGTGGAGAGCCTGGCTGGACACCATCTCTGCATCACCGAACGGGGCAGCAACCGCAAGCCCCTGCAAAAGGCAGCTTCTTTTGTAAGTTTACTGGGTTCCCTGGAAATGGAATAGGGGTTCTCACATTTTGTGGGCAGAACTGAAAGTTGACAGGGGTGTATGTAACCTTATCTTTGCTAAAATAAAATGCATGTGGGAACTTAAAGCTAATCTACGAGCCATTTTTAAATTCAAAAGTCCCATGAAATTAAATGCCATATTTGAAAATTAAATTCTGATACATTTTAATGAATTTTAAGTGATGATTATAATAATTATTATTATATAATATTATATTAGCTAAAATAAAATGCATGTGGGTACTTAAAGTTAATCTAAAAGTCACTTATAAATTTAAAAGTAAAATAAAATTTAATACCATATTTAAGAATTAAATTCTAATACATTTAAATAATATTCAACTGATGATTATAATCATTAAAATTATTTAATACTATTTTTTTAATTTTCCTACAGGGTTCCCGACAACCCCCGCCCCGACTGCTGCCCTCCGTTTCCACCGAGGAGACCAGCGAGTCGGGAGTGGCGGCCGGCAAGCAGATCAAGCAGCGGTGGTCTTCCATATTCGGGATCAAGAATCCCCAGCAGAGTCAGCTGTGCGAGCTGCTGAACAGCTATGCCAAGAACGGAGTGCCCCAGCGTCCGGATAGCATGAACTTTGATCATCCGGACTTGGTCAACTCACTGGCCTACCTGCAGGATATGCACAAGTCGTGGCGCGACTTTGTGGAGAGTGATGCGATGAGCGAGACGGAGATTAAGATCCAGACGGCCATTTGGGAGCTGGTTACCACCGAGGTGTATTACATTCACGCCCTGCAAACAGTGACTGAGGTGGGTGGTTAAGATCTCTATTTGAATCTTTAGAAATAACTAACTTGTTATAATATATTTCTAGTTATTCCTGGCCTGTTTGGAGGCCGTTCAGGAGGAGCGTCTGCTGATCGATGTGGATCAGGCTCGTTTGTTCTCCAATGTGCGGGCTGTGTGCGAGGCGAACATCAAGTTCTGGACCCTGTGGCTTTATCCCATGGTGGCACATAGCATAATCACCCACGAACCGCTGAGATGCGCCTTTTTCCAGGAGGGATTCATTGGCTTTGCCTCCATCTTTGCGCCATATAAGGTGGGTTCTAAAAACTAATAGGTTTTGAATGCAATAGGTATTATTTTAAATACCTATCTACAGATCTACTGTGCGGAACAGAGCACCTGCCAGTTCTACTGCAAAGAGC
Source organism: Drosophila takahashii (assembly GCF_030179915.1). NCBI lineage: Eukaryota > Metazoa > Arthropoda > Insecta > Diptera > Drosophilidae > Drosophila > Drosophila takahashii. The sequence continues at coordinate 15,763,810 of NC_091680.1, forward strand.
TGAACCACAACAACCCCCTGTTCACATCCTATTTGGCGTGGTGCGAGTCGCAGAAGATGTGCAACCGCCTGCGACTCGCGGACATTGTGGTGCGACCCATGCAGCGACTGACCAAGTACAGCCTCCTCCTGGCCGCGATCAAGAAGCACATGAGCGACGTGGAGGAGATAGAGGCCATTGACGTGATGATGCACAGCGTGGAGAACTTTGTGGGCAGTGTGAACAACCACTTGACGATGCGGCAGGAGAACGAGCGGCTCAAGGGCGTGATGGTGCGGATCGAGTCGTACGATGTGGTGGTGAGTAATCAGATTTCGCCCTATAAATTTAAGAATATTTTCAAAAATATAAGAATTAAATAATCAAGCAAAATTCTCTAAATTTTAATAAATAGGTATTTAAGGAGTTAGTTAAATGTACTAAAGAATTTAACATATCATTATAAATATGAATTGATTTTGAACTTTTGAAATATCTGATTTAAACATGAATCATATTTATTATCATTATTTTATTTTTTAATGTTAAACTTAGAAGAAAATATTTAAATCCGAAATACATGTTAAGTAATTTAAATTTTCGGGATTACAGGACACCAACAACGAGATGCTGGACAAGTTGATCAAGCAGCACAGCCAGATGTTTGACCTCTGTGCCCCGATGCGCGGATGTCCCGCCTACCATGTGCGCCACCTGTTCATGGAGGGCGATCACAAGTTCAAGGACAACCTCGGCAAGTCCGATGTGCACTGTTTCCTGCTCACCGACCTCCTGCTCGTGTGCAAGACGATTGCCAAGCGGGGACTGGGAGCCCTGAAGGTCATACGGCAACCATACCTAACCGACCAGCTAATCGTTCAGCTGGCGCCGAACAATACGCTGAACTGTGTGTACCTCAACGAGTTCCAGGTGGCCACCACGGCGTTCACGCTGCAGTGCACCGAGGCCAAGAACTGGTACGACGCCATGTGGCGGGCCAAGACGATCTACCAAAGACTGAAGCGCGGCGGCGCAGGAGGCGGCAGCGGAAGCGGCACGGTGGGCGGCGATAGCTTCCGGTTCGGTGGGAGTGGCACCAGCGGCGGCACCGCCGATTCCCTGGGCGTCCGCAAGTCACCGATGAACTCCTCGATCTGCAGCCACGTCTCCAGTGCGAACAACAGCCACAGCGGCAGTGTCGAGTGGAACGACTCGCGCAACATATCCGTCGACTTTGAAAAGACAAACTCGGTGTCCAGCGACGAGGGCTCCAGCATAATGACAGGTGCGTACCGAAAAAATAAACTCTTAAAGGGGATAGGAAGTTAGATAGTTGAGGATGTAGCTCTACCAACCTTTTTTTAAACAAAGAATATACAAAGTGGTATACCAAATAAAATAAAAGTCCTAAAATCCATTAAATTGAAATCATAAATTAAACCAAATTTTCAATTTAAATTGCAGTATTCCAATTTATTTTAACTAAATTTCAAGAGAAAATTCAAATTAGATTTCAAAAGTCGGAAAACATTTGTTAAAAGCAGGAGAATTACTAAAATTTATATTAATTTCCAATTGGAAGAAATATTTTTAATTTTATGTGATATTTTTGTGCTATGTTAATAGTATTAGGCAGCTTTTCCTGGTCAACTACCTATATAAATTCCGAATAATTCAAAACAACTTTTTATTTAAATAAACTAATTAAATTAAATTATATTAATTAAATGTAATACCCTTTACTTTAATCCACTTCTACAGGCAACCACGGAGTGAACCTGAAGGGCAAGCAGCAATTGATCAGTGGCCTGCACAAGACTAAAATGGGCATTATCGGCCAGATGGGCTCCAAGTCGGCCAACACGCTCTCCGTGCAGCCGATGAACCATCTGGGCCAGAGCCTGCCCAACCTGAACATGCATCACAGCCACACGTAAGTTGCGTAGAGGGTGCACCACCGCCACTGACCATGACAAAAGAGCTTCTAACAAAAAATCAAGCAAGCACACACCACCACAACCACTCTCATCTCCCGATCACCAGATCACTAGATCATCAGATCACAGATCAGATCCCCTGTCCAGTCACGTGTGAGCGTTCCCAGGGATCGGATTCAGATTCACTCTGTTTATGTTGTACCATACTCTACATTTAGTCATCATATTTATACACTGTTTTTAGCTAGTACGTACTGTAGTCATATTTTATATATTAAAATCGAACCAACTAAATAAATATTTTTATTGTGAAATGTACGCGTTGGAATCATGACTAAGGGGCTGTCCATATATTACGTAATCACCTAGGGGGGGGGAGGGGGTCATTGAAATGATTATGTTTGATTACATGGGGAGGGGGGGGGTCTTGCACAATGATTACGTAATCATTTTATATGTATTTTTTTATTTAAAAAATTTTTTTAAAAACTTTTTTTCTTTAAATATATCTGCAAACTTAGATAGGAAAGCAGAGAAAAAATTTTTTTTAGTGGCTGGGCGGCGAGAAAGAGAATGTTTAGTGGTTCAATCACACGAAGAATGCGAAGACCTGGAATGGCTTGACGAAGAGTATGTTGGAGATAATTTCAGCGTATACGAACCGAAAGTGTCATACCAAACTCCATTTATAAACAATATTAAAGATTGGGTTGCATCTCTGTTTGAATCCACATATTAAAACAAAAAAAATTTTATTCTTGAGATTACGTAATCATTGGGGGGGGGCGGGGTATTTATTGAAAGATTACGTTTGATCACCAAGGGGGGGAGGGGGTCAAAAATCAGCAAAAACGTGATTACGTAATATATGGACAGCCCCTAATCACCTGCTACACCAAATTTCATTTGTGCTAATTTTAAATTTTAAAATACCCTTGATTGATGAAAATAATTTAAGCGCTACAGAAGTTTTACTTTAATACTTTGTATGTCCGTCTGTATTTTCCTAAATCGTTTTATCAGTTATCAGTTTATCAACCAAAAACGTTTAAAGACTATTCAATTTAATATGGTTTCATTCTTAAATTTTTCAATTTTATATTACAAAATTTATTATTTACAATTTTTTCTTATTTATGCAAGGGTATTTTATACTTCGGTTTCCGAAGCTGTCGTCCTTCTCTTTATTTTTATTTGTTTTCTGCGATTGCTGCAATGCGTTTTTGTTAGGGGCAACACGACTCTTATCCTTTTACTGTCACCGCCCACCGCTTGCGTTTCCGCTTCCCCCGATTCCGGAAACCGGATCCAAATCCGCCAGCGTGCTCTTTACAGTATAACCTTTGTCCTACTTGTAGTAACAATACTCTGCTCGTGCCCGGCTCCACGACGAGCCACTCGGGCAATATGTTGTTGTCGCCCAGTCACCGCGGCATTTCCTACCCGCCGCCGAGTCCAACGAGGTGAGTGTCTCCAGAGATTAGAGCCCCCCTTAGTGCCCACGTCTGATTGTGTGTAACCCGTGTCTATATAACCTGTGTCTTTGTCGTCCTCTCCCCAAACAACAAATGAAAAAAATATAATACTGCGTCGTGTCCTCATGCTCGATCCTGAACTCTCATAACCCACATCCTGCGCCGCATCGCCATCGCCATCGACTAACCAACCAACCAACTGACCCACCGTTGCTAATGTTGTTCCCGTGGCTCCTGTAGAGTTCCTCTGCGCCGCGGCATGGCCTTCTCCACGTCGACGAAGAATCCGCCGCTGCGCAAGACCCGGAATATAACCTCCCAGAACAGTATTAACTGGCACCAGATCCCGGCCACGCCCACGCCGCCCAGCCCGAGATCGCAGCACCAATCGCCGGGAGTGGTCTGCATGCAGAAATCGCTGCCCCTGCTGGTGCCCCACGAGGAGGGTCAAGGTCAAGGTCAGGGCCTGCCACCGCCCCCGCTGCAGAAGCAGCTCTCCCACCAGACGCCGCTGCCCACATCCAATCACAACCAGTCGAGCACCGAAACGGACGTCTGATGTGGACTGGGTCGCCGAAGCATAAAGCCGCAGAATGTACTTACCAATAGATCCGTCACAATTTACCCAGAGCACTCCCATATAAAATACATTTAGGAAATCGCCTTTGTTTTTCCCAGGTCTTACTAAAGGATATACAGCTATTTTCTCTAAAGACAGTATTTCTAATGAATAAATATATCTTGTCATATTCGATTAAGTTTTATTTATTTCTAGAACAACTTACAATAATCTTTTAAAATTCGGGATCTATAAATGTTATTTCAATAATTTAAAAATTTGACAAAAAAAGAGTTAAGCTTATAAACCTTTTTAATAATCCATTAATTCGACAATTAATTTAAAATTATTTGATTTGTTATGCTGTATTTAAAAACTGTCTAAAACTAAAGGCGAATTTCTAAAATTCAAATAAGATTTCATTCTGAGTGTAGGACATCGTGAGCTTGTAATGTGAAAACCGCACTTTTGGGTCCAAAGCTGATATTGAACTAATATACATTCCACAACTAACTAGAACCCCCTCCCCCAACACCTTGGCGAGATTAAGTTTCAGAACACAATGCTCCGGACATTCGCCATTTTAATCTTCCCATAACGATATGAAGACAAATAAAGTTTAACCAAACTAATGTTAGATGTACTTGTTACCATAGAATACGCATAGTCCGAATGCCATATATACAGAAACATACTTAGATTGATCACAAGCTTTATAAAAGTGTTTCCATACTATTGATGTAAGTCGTTACTTTCCTTAAGTAGGTAAATCAAATGTTACGGTCAAAATACAAATAAATAAACACCACACAAAAATTAAAATAAAATATTTATGGCTGCCCTTCGTTTGAGTGTAACCCAGACTTTTTTTTTTTGTTTTTAAAAATTAATTTGAAAAAGGGCTTTAGAAAAAGTATATCTTGGTTTTCTGTTTCTTGGATGGAAAGCTAAAACAGCTTCAACTCATTGTTGCTGCAAGATTGTATACCAAAATAGAGTATTAGCCGATTTTCGGTCAAAGTGTGTATAAATAATAATATTTAATTTAGTCTTCTCCTACAGAATGTAAGTGGCGTAAACCAGAACACAGATTTTAACATTGAAAAAAAGTTTTATTGGGATAAGGTACTCAAACTCTAAATTATTATCCGTCGTTTAAGCTACATTTATATGGGTGATACAATTTTAATTGAGTTTACGCAAACTTAACTGTAGATCTAGAACATTCTAATAGAAATCTATAACCCCTGTTGACTAGCGTTATTAAAGTTAGCTATCCTTTCCTATCAGTTTCCGGAACCTTGTACATCCTTTAACAAACTTACATTGTAAGACATTATCGAGTATAGATCATAACTTAATGGAAAGTAGAGTAAGACATAGGTAATGTTCTTCCTTCGAAAGCAGTTTCGAGTAAAAGGATGACGACTTGTACATATTATCAACGGGAAAGCGTGACATAAGTTCTAAATTACATATAGAGAGACAAACGAATACATATACACACCATACATATAGGGATTATATTTATATATATATATGTTTATTGTGAAACGCGTACTTTTATGGGCTAATGAGATGCATGTGTTGCACACAAGTGAGCTACAAAATTATTACAATATACAACCGCAATACAAAGTGTTAACTGTATTTTTATGTGCGAGTACTACCCAATACTTAGGGCTGCGTAGAGCTGAGATCGTAAACTAGAGTCGTAATTAGTCGGAGGGCATGGAGCTATCTTAATCTGTAACGAGATACATTCGTGTACGAAAATATCTAATCCCCTCTTCGGAATAGTCCAAGGAGTTTATGCATACATACATATAGTACGTGGTACTTAGAAGTTGAACTTAAATGTTATTGCAACTATATCTAATTGCAATTTATTTACAAAGAAACAAAAAAACCAAGAAACAAAGAGTAAAGTGCAAAAAAGCTTTATTTACACGCTTGAACAATAAATATCAAAATTATTTGTAATGTAAACAACCAAATAAGCTGTGGTTTTATTTCACTTAAAGTAAAACCAGGGTAAGTAATATTTATATTAAAATGGCTTTCATTATTATTATTAATAGCACTGGAAAAGTTGCCCTTATCCTGCATTAATTCACTTTGTCAAGTTAAACAAATGCCATTTAAAACCAATTACCGACCAAAAGTGGCCAAATACGTAAAAAATCGGTGCTTCTGTATAGTGACATCGGGCAAACTGCACAAACACTGGACAACATCGCTTATTTAACCATTAAAAAGTTTTGCGGCAGCTGCAGCCAGCCAGAGATATCGAAGAAGGACACTGAGCCAAGGATGCAACTTGATAAATGAAGGGCCATCGTGTCGGAACAGTAATGTCATTGAAAGAGCTCCTACTAATTGGCCTGACTTTTTACATCCAATTACCCATGATAAAGTTTTAAAAAAACTATTGATTGAGGTTTTTAATTTTAATTAAACAGTGCTTGGTTTTGCATTTTAAAGTGCGACTCTTAAGTTATTGCCACTCTACCTTGAAGTCTAATAAAATTATTAAATTCATTTATGTCGAGGGTTGCAGCTCGCAATTAAAAATTCACTTTTTTGTAAAATAATTTACAAAAGTAATCTACTTACTGGTATCTTTTACACCCTAACCAGAAATTCTCTTTCTGTTTAATTGAGTCTTATAACCCCTTTTAGTTCATATGTTACACAGGTTATACTGGAAAATAAACTCAAAATTTTACAGTTCCCACAGCGAATTAATAAATTATTTTTCTCCTGCTTATCCTTGCATTTGGCAGAAATATAATGCAGGCAGCCAGGAGAACACTTAAAACAGGCGATGCATGCAGCAGCCAAGTGGATTATTTGCATGCCACGCCCTCAGCCCCCCACTTTTTCCACTCTGTTCGTGAAAAGCATTATGATAAATGTCGTAATTCCGCGATTGAAGTGTTATGGCTGGCAGTTAGTCAGGCTGCTTGCCTCGGATACGCGGATTCGTGGACTCGCGGATTCGCGGATTTTGCGGCTGCGTTAGTTATATTTAGACGTCTCCATAATGGTAGTCATAAAAATACGCAATTTGTGAGCTGACTCTCCAGCGGAAAATACTCGGAACGGCGGGCGCCCATTGAATTTCCTCGTTTTCCGAGGAACCCACTTGAAGCATCCGCTAACGCAATTCACCCGCTGCAAAGTAAATGGGATTATGGTTGTGCGTGTGGCTGCAACGCACTGAAAATTACAGTGGATTGTAGCAGTGACCACTTTTTAGGAGCACTTTGTACGGCAAACGGCATGCAATTAGCAAGCAATCAGCCAGTTCGGAAAAAACGGGGAGCTTACTTGGTTCAGCCGAAATTTGTAAATTTAAGAAAAAAAATAGAACTCTTACAATTTAAACCATTTTATATTTTAAGATGATATTTATTTACTAGATAATACAGGTATTCCTAGTATAATCATTATTTCCGTAAAGAATAAGTAAAGCCAACAGATTGTGCATCCACTTGACTTGCTAAAGTCAAACCAGAGTGATTGTGCAAATATTAGTTTAGCAGCAGAGAGCTGAAATTGAAGCAAAACAAATGGAAATTAGCTGTTCCAGGTGGGGCTTTAAAAACAATTTTGCCAGTGACAGGTCTGTCGGGGACATCCACCTGGCGCACTGCCTGGAAAGTGTCGACACCGTGCTTAACCCTAGCCAAGTTTTCCCGGCACCCCACTTTCCCATGTCCATGTGCAGGCACGCCTCGCAAGTTCCTTTCAATTAAAAACATTTCCCAGCCCGACGCTTTACCTCCAGCCAGACGTCTGCCTTTCCTCTGTATGTGTGCTGTGTTCGCGCCATTTTAGCATATTACTCGGGGAAATAATGAGCCCCGAGCTGGGAACGAGGAGCCCAGGACACCGGTGCCCCGGGTCCTTGTTCCTCCTTCGCTTTGTGAACGCCACGCATCCACGCATCCCGTCGCGGCACTCGCACTTTAAGCGGCTCTTCCACAAGCAGCTGGAGGAGGATTCTTTAAGAGGATTCGGTGCTCTTAAGTGCCGCACTTGATGGACTTTTCACCGCTGCCCAAGATGAGATTAGAGCAGGGATGTGAGCCAGGACACGGCACTGATTGACAAGCAGAGATAAATTGGGCTAAGAATAATGTAAATTAATTAAATTTTTAAACGGGTGAATAGGCCATATAAATCAATCACTCTTCACTGAGTTCAGGTCACATACTTCATATATTGGTAAAAATTTATAATAATTAAAATCACCTTACATTTATATTTATCTTTATTATCCTAATAGCTTGGTACTATTTAATTTACCGAAACACAGCTCCACGTGCCATTGGATTATTTAATTACCTGAAAACAATGCTTCCCAATGCAATCAGACTTAGAGCAGCTGCGACTTGAAAACCATTTTGTCTTCATAAAAAATAAATTCGATTTTGTTGGTTTTTCCTCTTCTGCATTTCTCATTCGACAAACAACAAAAAAAACATAACAGAAACAAGGTCAGTTGGCAGGTGCATAGCGACAATAACGATGTCAGAAAAAATAGCTCAATTCCCAACGCAAAAACAACACAGATCGAGTACAGCAACATGCCAGCTTCAATGCGCCCGTATCTGCTGAAATGTTTTTTATCTATGTCACGGAACATTTATTTAAAATATCAATAGCATCGCATAATAAATACTACCGATGTCGATGGCTTCTCCTCCACTGCACCCATCGAAGGTCAAGTCCGTTTGGATTATTTATGGCTGTTGTCCACATACAAGAGTATCGAATTTTTCGGCTCGACTGATTTTCGATACTTGTTTAACAATAAAATTGCCTTAGGTCTGGAGATGTTCGACAATGTTCAAAGAAACTAAATTGAGCTTATAAAATTTAGCTTAAATCGTTTTAAACTAAATCACAATCTTCAATTAGACATATTTAATACGTTCATCATTTATATGACAAATAATCTGTAAAACTTTAAGAATGAAGTCCTCTCAACTATATTAAAATCCAGAAAAATAAGTAATACCTATTTCTCTATACAAATCTATTTTTTATTGTTTGATTGTTTATTTATCTATGCTTTAACCTATTTTAAAGTCCCTACTCAGTTATTAAAACTGAGGTAACTCGACGCTTTGAATTAAATGTAAATTTAATTTGCACTGCAGCTATATCGATTTCAGCAAATTCGGAATTGAAACGGTGTAAGGCACACTCTCCATTCCCGACCAGCAACCATCAATATGGACAAGGCGAGTTTGCCAAGTGACTGCGGAGAGTAAACAACAACTGGTCACTCACCTGGCCACTTGCGAGCCCTGAACCACCAGAACCCGTTGGTGGTGGTGATGGTGGTGGTTGCCCATCCTTTCACAAAAGGTCCTCGATGGAGGTGTCCGTGTCCCAGTGTCCAAATGTCGCCGAGTCCTCGACTTGACGGGCGGTCGGTCGATGGGTCCTTCGGTCTTTCGGTTCTTTGGTCACTTGGTCCTTGGTGCTTGAGCTTGAGAAATGGCACTGCAGCCGTCTGGCGCTATTATCCCGTATTTTTCTCGCCACTCTCGTCCTTTCTTTCCCGGCGTTTGGCTATTTGTTTGTTGTCCGTGGTCGTGGACTGCCAGTCGACCATTATAAATTGTTGTGTAGACACCTTGTGGCCAGCGTTCAATCCAACATGCCGGACACAATCGAATTGTGCACTAAAATAAAAGTGGAATGTATATAAATAGTACTTATAAAAAATATCAGAATTTATTTATTTATTACATTTTTTAATTAGTTAAAAAAAAGACTGCTTTAAGATAAAATTCTTTGTTTTAAAGCTTACAAATTTATATTGCATATTACTAGTTTTTCTTACAGTGTCCTTGGTGCCTCTGGCCACATCCTCCTTTCATTATTTGCCTTCCTTTGGCCCAATTTGTCTGGGTGAAAAGCGTGTGAGGGGGTTTTCCTTCCCGCCCAACTGGCTTTGTTTAATTTTCCAATTGTTGTTACTCGAGAGAGGAGTCATCGCCACCGATGCGAAGTGTCATTAAACTCGTGCCAATGCATTAAGTGTTTATTGTTTGCCCATTGCTGGGCTCAATTGTTCATGCCTAATTACCGTTCAAACTTTGTCACCGAATGGCCTTCGATGTTGATTATTCGAATGTGCTCTTGGTCAGTTGAATGGGCCGGGATGTGACAAGGATTTGGACAGAACGGCTGCATCGGAAGACAGTTGCTACGGATGAAGTACCAAATAGTTGCAGCAGCACCTGCAACCCACTCACTGCACTCGAAATAACACACGTAAGCAATTAAAACCATTAAAAATTTAATTTAAATTTAAATAAAATTAAATTTCTTAAATCTAATTTTGTTTAAATTTGTTCTATGATTTTAAATAATAACATTTATGTAATAATATTTTTTAAAGATTTTACAAAAATCAAAGTTTATGGAATATTACCCCAAGATTCAATATTATTTATGCATTATATTTTATTACTTTGAATAAGATGGTTTTTGGCTATTTATTTAAAGTGTGCTTGCTGGACAATAAAAGAGGCGGAGTGCCGGAAATTGCGCTTCACTTTCAGCTGCACACACTCGGCCGGCTCTTTGTCCGAGCGGTGACCTCTTGGCGATCCTCCCCTTTTCTCCATAACCCTTCCCATTACCATTTCCATTGCCATTTGACTCACCCAGCGGCCCACCAAATCCGCCCACCCAACGACCTTTTGCATGTTGCCAAGTGCCGGAAGCATCTGCATGATATTCCTTGCATACATTTCGACGCCGCCTCCTTTAAATTCAACGGTCTGTGCATCCGGAAATTAAACATTTTGCCCGTACTTTCTCAGGCCCTGCGGTCGTCTCTTTGCCAAAGTGTGCAGCAATTCTCCGTTTGCTTTCAATTCAATTCACTTAGGAAAAATGCCAAAAAAAAGAGATACTTTCGTAGGATGCACCTTTGGAAGAAACCTTTCAAATTTCCATTTTACTTTTGGCCTTTCCATTGTCCCACTCACGTTCATACGAATGCGGAAAAGAAGTCAAACATAAAAATGGACACTCAACTCTTATATGATTTCGTCTTGAGCTCAGATATTGCTTTAATAACTTGCACTTTTAAGCATATTTATATTTCTATTTCACTTAATAGATTACAGAGCTTGTCAAAGGACTTATCATATTTCGACCTAATCCACGAGGACTTTGGCAACTTGTAGTTTTCAATAGATGTGCAAACAATATTAACAAAAACAAATATTTATAATCCTTACAAACGTTAAAGGAGCTTATCTCGAATTAAATTATTTGATACAACACATTCGTACCGAGAGTCAGGATTAAAGTAGTATTAAAAAAGTTTATCATCATGCTGAATGATCCCACATGAAAGTCTTGCCGTAGGTGGTATATTTACATTTGGGTGAACCTATATAAAATACAATTTAATTAACATTTTATATGTGGTTCATTCTCAAAATAAAAGACAAGTATTTTAGTCAACACTGCGTATGAGCCATATAATTTACAAAAACCTTCTCCTAAGCATTAGACATTTTTTCGGCTTTAATATATTAATATATTATATATATTTTGGGCTTTAATGTAGGTTATCAAGGTTCACTCTAAGTTTGAGTACATACTTTACCATATTTAGGGTAGGCTGAGTGGAAAAGTTCTCGCGTCTCGGCAAATCCTCTGCGGCTGGCTTTTCATCTCGATACGGTGACAGACAATTATAATTGTATTTAATTCTTTTGATTGATGCTTTGTGGGCTTTTCACGAAGACGCATATTCCACCCAACCGTAGAGCACAGATACTGACAAACAAGCACGAAATTCGACGTCAGCAAGGTGTGCGGTTGGCATCCCCTGTCACGGGCAAAAATAAATATTATTTATGGGTTTCATTGATAAATATAATTTATTTCTCTAATTTATACCATGGGAATTTCCTATATGCTAACAATCCTGCGTTTTTAGCATCCTCAATCCCCCCACAAGGCGTATGAAGGTGACAAAGGTTGAATTATTGAATTAAATATGTGGCCCATAAATAAATGTTATTATATGCCTATACTTTAATCTGCTAATCCAAATGGACTGATTTGAACATACATTTTAATTATTCATTTAACAAGAATAAAGTATGGCTTTTAAAAGGTTAAATGTCTAATTAAAATCTGCTGACGTGTAAATAAATTTCTTATTTGGGTCTGATTTTTATTTTTGTTAGCCAATGCTTTTAAATAAATATCAAAATATAAAATCAAATAGCAGCGTCACTTTAAACTCCAACTTGCGAAATATACGACTCACCGGCGGTTATTTTTATAGTGCATTAAACACTCTAGAAATGAGTTATGATTCCTGAGTTGGTACGTGAGTGAAAAGTCCGGGCACAATTCAATTTAATTTTGTTATCCCCCGGAGCGTGCATTCAAAGCATTCGTCACAAGTAAAAGCCGTTTCATTTGTGAGTCCACCCCTTTCTGAAATCCAAAGTCATATATTTTTATTGGCCAAGAAAGAGGATTGAAACCTGCACCCAGAAAAATGATGGACAACATTTTAGGTCATGCATAGCCTAAAACATTTTAAATGGACTAAAAGTTCCTTTTTAGGTCATGTACTGCCTAAAAATTTAAATTTTTGGTATATTTGCCCTACTATTTAGGTCCCATATAGCCTAATATTTTAGGTCATCGTGGGCCTTAAAATTAATGCATTTTACCTAAATAAATTTGCACGGAACTCTGATACCGTTCTAGCGACTCTATAATTCCCAACCAGTTATAGCGCGGCTTGCATGGTAACCCACTTCGATCGTTGAATAAAACAGCGATTTCACTGCTGAACAGTGAAGCCTCTTCGCTCGTTTTTGTGTGTTGGAATAATGACGGCTTCTTGAAGACTAAGCCGACATTGACCTCGAGTTAGCTATAAATTTCTCTGTACTTACTTTATAATATGAAACATTTTTCAGTACAAATTTTTAGGCCAAAGAAAGCCTTTTTAAGGTAGCATATTACCTAAAATCTAGGCCAAAAATTACCCCATTTTAGGCCATTAATGGCCTAACATTTTAGGTCATACAATCCTAAATTTTAGGCCATTCAAGGACTTAGCTCCAGTTTTAGGCCAATTTTACCTAAATTCTAGGCCATTTTTTGACATTTTAGGTCATTTTTTTTTCTGGGTGTGGTTAGCCAACGGTGCGAATGGGTTATTTATGGGCTGTGTGTGCATACTGATGTTCTTGAATACATTAATCCAATCAGGTGCAATGGCTCATAACGGTGCAGATAAAAAGGTCTCAATAATCATTTGTTTTTTAAAATACATGACTAATAATTCTTAAAAAATATATAAAGGATTTTTACATTTATTAAAAGTCAACCATTATTCACAGTTGAGGGATTTGTCTTTGATTCATATTCGATTCATTTAATATTGTTTTTATCTTTTTATTTTCATAATAACGTTAAGAATTATCTAAACTGTATAGTCCTACTGGGATGTTTTTAAATATTCCTATAAATCATGAAAATAAAATGAACTGAGCATCCTTGGGCCAATGGTTGAGCTCGGTAGTTAACAAGAAACAAAAACAGGCTCAAAGCCCCAGACGAAACAAAAACAAGTATTCATGCGTTGAACGGAAACACCTTTACAGAAGGTGTGGGGAAGTGTGAGGGCTGGGACCTCACGCCTTGCAACATACATATAATCTATATATGTGTATTGGATATGGCCCCTTGCAAACTTTCACTCTTTCGGGGGGCTGTTCGGGATTCTCCGGAGTGCGATTACCGCTAGCTGGTCTGTGCTAACAGTTGCTTTGGGCCCTCGGTGCTTCTGAAGTTTGCGCCACAGCCACTTGCCATTCAATGGAAAATGTTGAATTCGTTAACTAAAACCGGCACGCACTCGATAATCCCCCAATCGCTACACAGTGGGCACTTTGTATCCAGAGGCTTCACCTGCCTGATTCGGCATTTAAATTTCTGTATTTTTAGCTCTGCAATAATAATTAGGTTTTTCCAAGACTTTATTTAGTTCCAAAATTATAAATTTAAATTGAGGCACTCATTTAAAACAAATAACGACAAAAAGTCAGAAATAACCCTGTTATTTCCATAACTTCCAAATCCTAGTTATTCCCAAAAAAATCACTAATTTATACGCTACTCGCATAACACTATTTTATATTCTTGATACTCAAGTAGAAAAATCGCGTAATAAATCAAGTGCACTTATCAAGTGATCAATTTAAAATCGAGTATTAATAGCTACCCAGTTAATCTTTAATAAGCAGCCCAAAAATTCGCAATGAAAAATTCACTCGGAAATGAGTTCTTTTTCTCGAGAAAGTAATTAAGGCATCATCAGTCGTTTTCATCAGTTCGTTGTCCGCCGGCAAGGTGGAGAAGAAGTTTCGTTTTTGGGGGGCGGGGTAATTAAAATGGCAAAAATAAATACCTATTAAGAACGTTTACACTGATTGACACTTTAAGGCAATTTCCGGCCATAATTCCATGCCACAAAATGGTGCCCAAGAAGGTGTTTACCCCACGAAGGAGGCCTAACCAAATGTCGAGCTATCGATTTGTGGCGGGAACCGAGTCGGTGGATCGGCGAAGGGGGAGTGTATTTAGGCCAGGCCTGACACGCTTTACATTAATTTGAAAATTTTGGCTGTGTCCGCTTTAAGTTGAAGTGGCCTCCCCAGTAGGCACTTTAAGTCGAGGGAAAGGATGGGAGTAATGGGGGTGCTAAGTAGCCTAGATTTTGAAAATTACTTCCAGGTTAAATTTCCATTGGTTAACCAAAAGAGCAAAAATATTTCTTTCAACAGTTTTCTAACTTACTGCAACTGAAAGCCATGTTCAACATGGCGTATGCTTAATTTCTGACCGTGCAAAGCCAACTCTTTGCATTCAACACTTGATTTACAAAAGAGGTCAGCCAGGTTTTACCTAGAGTTGCAAACGAAATTAAATGTTCATTTAATCTGCAGGCAGTAGCTTGGTAGATAGACAGTCATGGGGCATCAATCCTGCCTTCTGGGTGACAGCTTTTTGCCACTGACTGTGCTGAGCTCACTGTTGTGGTTGACGAAGCTGCCACATGCGTGTGCCTTATGCTGTGTGTGTCTAGTCAGGACATTTGCCATGGCATCCTTTAATTTGTGCCCCGTCATGTTGCACGGTTGTGTGACGGAGACACAACCGACGTTTGCTGGTATGTGACTGAATCCTCTTGGGTAAATTGTTTAAACTTATATTATAATCCTCCCCACAAACTACAAATTTTCCCAGAATATATTTCCTTTCAAATTGAAAAGCTAAAATTAACTTTAAACAGAATGTCAGATTTATCATGGTTATAAATAAGAATTTAGAAACCATTTACCTCTCACTTTTACTAAGTTCCTTCATAGTTTACTTAACGAAATTACTTTGAAATACTATAATTTTTTAATAACGGTTTTGTTTGTTTTTAATAACAATTAGGCTTTATTTTTTAGTCTATTATTTTTTAAATCAAATAATATTATAACGGTTCTGCACATCGGTCACACTGCTTTTGAGAGCGGACCAAAGAGCGCGATCGGCGGCTGAGACTAGTTAAATTAATACAGTACTTTCCCGACAGAAAAACTGGGAACTAATGTTAACCGAGAGTATTTACTTTATCGACTTTGTTCAAAACCTGTTAGAAAAATTGAATAAATATGAAAAATAAAAGGAAGAGTAAGTTATTTAGCGAATTATTTTTGAAGTATTTAATTTATTTGTAATAATACAATTATTTAAATTAATAAAAAACAATTGTTTTCAGATAAAATTTAAACTTTGTAAATTAGCAATCTGGAAAA
Organism: Drosophila takahashii; assembly: GCF_030179915.1. Taxonomy (NCBI): domain Eukaryota; kingdom Metazoa; phylum Arthropoda; class Insecta; order Diptera; family Drosophilidae; genus Drosophila; species Drosophila takahashii. The sequence continues at coordinate 15,779,642 of NC_091680.1, forward strand.
TTTTACATGAGCTTCAAATCTGTTGATTCTGTTGATTTATTTAAGTTTCCAATTTATCACATAATAAATTGTCTAATCAATAGAGAGAGTACTGTATTAGATTCTCAATTGCCCGCAGCTCTCTCTATAAGCGATAAGAAAACTTAAAAACAAAATCAGCTGTAAAACCCGATCGACAATAAATACAAGTAGCAGGTGAAATCTACTTTTTGATTAGGTTGAACTAAAAAACTAGAGCAAAATAAGGGAACCTAGACCCACAACTCAAGCTAACAATCTACCTACACATATAATTTAATATTTAAATTATTAGTAGTTAATCTAATAAATGCTAGATTGCTAGGAAATAGGTCAGTAAATAACTTTGATTAGATTTAGTTAGAAAAGTGGAACTGTTATGGGCAATACTCTCAAGTTCAATAGCATAACCACCTTGTTTTATGTGTAGAAATTAAATTGTTTTGTACATGATAATATAATCAGAGTGATCAGTTAAGATGACCCAAGTGAAATCCGTACTTTGCGTGGGCTGCACGGTAATCGACTTTGTGACCATCAATGGCAGTTATCCCAAGGAGGACACCGATCGACGTTGCCTGGATGGCTTTTGGCAACGTGGCGGCAACGCCTCCAATGTGAGCACAGTTCTCCGGGTTCTCGGCTCCAAGGTGGACTTCTTTGGAATGCTCAGCAAATCGGAGGCATTTCGAGTGCTCCTCGAGGATCTGCGAAAACGGAATATCGGCACGAAGAATTGTCCCTTTACGGACAGGGATCCGCCCTTCTCTTCGGTGATCTTGGCCCAGGATTCCGGCACACGCACTATTATCCACTGCAACAAGGATTACCCGCAGAGCACCTATGAAGACTTTAGCAAAATTGATCTTTCGGAGTACGGATGGGTGCACTTTGAGGCCCGCAACACGCCACACACCTTAAAAATGATGCAGAGCATCCGGGAACACAACAAAAGGACTGGGCAGCGCATCATCATCTCATTGGACCTGGAAACGAGGTACGAACAGAACCAGGAGCTGTGCCAGCCCTGTGACTTTGTGGTCTTCTCCAAGGAGCTGGCCGGCCAGTTGGGCTGGCAGACGCCGCGGCAAACGTGTGAGGAGCTGGCGGCTAAGATTCCCGAAAACGACCCGAAACCCGTCTTCATTTGTCCCTGGGGAAGTGCCGGAGCTGGAGCCTTGGATGCCAATGGTAACTACCACGAAATGACTCCCTATAAGCAGGATAAAGTGGTGGACACGCTGGGAGCAGGAGACAGCTTCATGGCCGGGTTCATATTCGCCACTTTGGAGGGTCTAAAAAGTGTGGCGGAAGCTGTGGACTTTGCCAACCGAGTTGCCAGTCACAAAATCACTGGTTTCGGCTACGACCATATTGCACAACTCAGCTTGAACCGAAATTAATTGATTGCAGCCTTAATTCCATTTGAAATTATTGTTTTAAGTCTCTCCGGAAGAATTTATTGACATTATAGAAGCCTGACGAAGAAATGTTTGTTTTAAAACTGTTAAGTAATATTATTAATTTGGATCAGAAACTTTTTATAAATGACAGTAGGAAAATTGTTAAATAAACATTTTAAGAATTTTAAAAGAAGTTTTTAACCTCCACTTAATAGTTGAAACCAAATATCCCTTGCAAAAAAGTGCAGTCAGTTTGGAAATGAACAGCGCTTATGTATTCTCACAAATTTTATAAACTTGTCAAATTCATTATGAATATATTATAATTATTTTCATGATTATTGGTTGGGCAAAGACTTGTGTTGTTGGTCTGCTGGGACTTGTTATCAAATCGTACGCTTTGCAAGTTAATCAAGAGGAATCATGGCAGGATGAGTCTTTAGGTCCTCTGCTCTCTCATTGTTGTTCAGTTGGGAGCCTCTCGTTGTTGTCTAGGTGTATCTTATAAAGTCTCCTCGTTGGTCGTCCAAATCCGAGCCAATGGCCGAGGCGTTGATTCCAATGCCGCTCGAGGCGCTGCCGGATTTTTGCTGGCTGTTCAGTCCCTCGATGAGCTGTTTAGAGGGAATTTATTAATGGTATAATCTCTATTTATAAAAACACAAATTATTAGCTCACCTTCGATCGCAGACGTTTGAGTTTGCGTAATCGTTCTAGCCAATTCGATGCATACGGATGCTTTTTCTGCACACTTTGGTAGACTAGCGAGGCGAGCTGGTATATATGGGAATTATTAATAATCTTTTTGGGGATCATAGAAAGCCCTATCATATACTCACATTGGCGTGCAGGGCCATTTGTCGAGCCAGCAGAGGAGCACTGCGATCGGAGACTATCCTGTGCTCTGCATGGCACACGAACTTCGATATCTCCGATCGCGCTTTTACATAAACCCTGTTTGAGTTCAGCTCCAGTGGCTCTACGATCACGCAGGCGTAGTTGAATTGGCCCTGAAAATGTGTTAAAATATTTATATTAATTACATATTAATATAGGGAATAAATTAACATAAATTTATATTATGCTTTATAATTATCTTACGGATATAGTGTTCAGATTGTACTCCTCGCCGCTCTCGTTGTAGATGATCTTCACAAAGTCGTTGCCAATGTGGCTCTTCTTCTCGTTGCAGTTGGGATCATCCTGCAGATTGGTGGGCATCAGCGTGGCCACATGGAAGGTGACCTAACAATAAACATTCATTGGTTATATAAAATTCCCCATTTATCTATGTGAATTACACCCCACCTGCAGTATGTCATCCTTCCAGATATAGGCAAACTTGCCATCTGCCCCATTCCTGTCCAGCATTATAAACAGATTGTTCTGCTCGGCCTCCTTCAGGCTAACCAGCGTGCCAATGTTGCGCAGGAACTCCACATATCTGGCACTGCCGTGGGAATTGCGCAGGATCTCCACCTCATTGTTGCACTGCCCTTGGCCCACGTACAGCACGCCGATCTTGTGCGTCTCAAATGGAGGCACCAAATCGATCAAGGTAACGGCGCTGCTGTTCTCGGGTCCCACCTTCAACGGTTCATCCGTCACGCCCAGCTGCCCAGTGCTGTAGAGCTGCAGGAAAACGAAGCTCGGGTTCATGCACAGCTTGGCATTGATGGGCGGCTTGGCGGGCCCAAAGTTCCGGAAACTGCTGGCCGGCGGCGGACGTGCATTCCCGTTGTTCACCTCCCGCACCACGGAGATGGTTTTCGAGCGTCCTCGCATCATGTCGCCGTTGCCATTGTTCCCGTTGTCGTAGTCGGAGGAGATCGCTCCCACATTGGCGCCATTGCTGCCACTGCTACTCGACTTGGCCAGCGCCCCGGGCTGCGGCACAGAGGTGCCTCCGAAACTGGTCACCCTGCCAGTCGAAAGCAGAGGCGGTTGCCCCGGCGACAGCGGTGGTTTCCCCAGCTTCAGGGTGGATCCCACTGACTGACCAGCCACCTGACTGCTCACATCGTCCGCCGAGTGCTGCTTGGGCGGCAGGGTGCCACTTTCCGGCTGCAGAGCAAGAGCAGCCGCCTGCGAGGGCGGCGTGGAGCCGGCTATCTCCTCCGGGATGGCCTCGCAGCTGACGCGCATATCCTTGGTGCTGTACTGAACGCTCTTCTTCTTGAGCGTCAACTGGGATTGAGGCTCCTCGCCGGCGGCCTTCACGGGCTCCTGGGACAGCGGCGTCGGTTTGTTGGTCAGGAACGACTGCCGCCAGCTGGAGCTCATCTCCGGGCTGGAGTTTACCCGACGCACGGGATTGCGGGCGCGACTCTGGGCATCCTCGAAGGCCAGCGTGTCATCGTCTGCCTCGCCATCGCTCACGCTTCCGCAGAGAGCCGCCTCCTTGCCGCGCTTTCCGGCTGCCGAGACGCGAGGAATCGGTATGGCAGCAGCTGCTCCACTGCTCGCAGCGATTCCGTTGCCATTACCGTTTCCATTACCATTTCCATTTCCTCCGCTGACCGAGTGAATCTCCTCCTGGCGCTGCAAGGCACGAGCCTTGGCCACCATCCGACTGCGCAGCGCACTTGCCTGCGGAGCCGCCGCTGGATTAACCTCCGGTTCGGGTTCGGGATCAGCCAGCGGATGTGGCGGTACCTGTATGGTGTTGTCCGGCCCGAAGACTCCGCCATGGGCAGTGGGCAGAAAGAGCGACACCACATTGTTGAACGGCAGATCCTGGCCAAAGCAATCATTCGTGATGGGGTTCTGAATGCGCGTTATCCACGATATGTTGCCCGTGGGCCGACGAATCAGTACCTCCGCCCAGCCAGTGCAGGCGCGCACGCAAACCGGCTGCTGCGGTACCACGGATCCGGATGAAGGACTCATGCTCACCGAGGACTGGGACAAGGAGTTGCCCAGCAGCGAGGTGTTGCTCCCAAGGTGTGGTCCCTCGCCCAACCCACTACCCAATGCTTCGGGATTGGAGCCGCGACGCGAGAGCGCGTCCAGCGATGCGGTGGAACTGTTGGAGATCTGTCGATGCGGATGGCCACCCGCGGCAGCCGAGTTCGAGGAGGAGGAGGAGGTTAGCTCCGTGCTGCCCGCCGACTCGTTGCCGCTGCTGTGCTGCAGGCTCACCTTGGTGTAGCGCCTCTCGCGCTCGGGCGAAAGCGGAGGCGCCGCATCGCTGAGGCTCTTCGAGTTCAGGCTGATGCTGGGCGCCTTGCCCAGCTGGGCACATCGCTCGCAGAGGCCACTGCGCGTGGGCGCCGAAGGGCAGCCGGAGGTGGTAATGGTCACCAAGTTGTGGCCCACAAGCCAGGTCTGCGAGACGCCATCCTTGAGCAGAAACTCGGCGGCAGGAAGACTGGAAAAGAGAAGAGGTATTAAGTTTAAGGGGGATTATAAGATATACTTTAGAATCACCCACCGTTTGGGCATCGACGGACATGGCGAATAGGTGTGGCGGGCCAGGAAATCGAAACAGGTCTCTGCCAACTCGGCGTGGAAGTTGCGCAGTCCGTTGTTCATCTGCGGCCGCATCTCCAGATCGTTCCAGGCATTAGCATTATTGCGACTGCCGCGCTCCGTGAGACTGGTGCTCCGCTTGCGGTTGGACGAGTCCTCGTTCAGCGAGTTCAGGTTCACAATGTCGCTGGACAGCATCTTGGCATTCGACTGGATCGACTGAAATTTAGCAACTTCAATTAGTAAAAGCTGGAAAAAGGGTGTTCGCCATACTTACGCTCTTGATGTAGCTCACACAGTTCTTGCGCAGCTCCAGCTTGCACTTGAGGAACCAGCCGGCTATGACATGGTGGGCCAGGGAAACTGTGTAGTGGTCGTAGCGATGGGGTTTCGTATACGGCAGCGTGATGGCAAACACGTACATGTTGTGCATGGACGTGAAGTTGGCGAAGAGATGCTTGGACAGATGGATAAGCACTGTATAAATAGATAAATTAAATTTAGTTATTATTTAAGTAGATAAGATCTTAAATATTAAAGATTTAGTTGACTTAAGTTGTATAGTAACATGGGTAAGAATATCTCAACTGCGCATATAAACTTCTTCAAACTTGGGTAAAAATTTTTTGTTGTCCAAAAAAGTATGAATTTTAATTATTTGAAATTTTGTATCGCGGTTTTGGAAGTCTTCTTCATCCTATAAAATAAACTCAACTATCCATCTCATAACCAACTTAACTTACCCGAAGAAACATTCCAAGATTTATAAATTTTTATATGTTATAATATATTATTAATTTACTCACGCGACAGAAACTCCAGGACCGGAGTGGCCAGCGCATTCGTGTCCGACATCTTGCTCATCTGCAGCAGCACGTCTGGCAGCTTTCGCATCAGTGCCTCCGGCATTTCCAGTATCAGAATGGTCATGGTGTTGATGCAGACGCTGGCAATGCCGGTGAGAACCCTCGAGTTCAGGGCCGTTATGATGCTGTAGTGCTGCTGCGGCTGCAGGCTCTCGTGGTAGATGACCAAGGAAGCGATGGCGGGCAGCACGAGGGCGTGGAACTCGTCGGTGGGCCGCTTGAACTTATTGTTGCTGACCACGTTGATCTTGAGCAGCGAGTTGGCCAGCTCCTCGATGTCGTTGCCCTGAACGAGCGCCTTGTTCTGCAGCACCTTGGGCAGCTCCCGGATGACCAGCTGGAACACCTGGTAGTCGGTGTCGTGCTCCAGACACCTCACGATCAGCTTGCAAACACGTCGAATGGATATCGCAGTGGTGTGAGCCTGGGCCAGCAGGGGTGAATCAATGCCCAGGTAGTGACTGAACTTGACCACCTCGTTGCTGCCCTCCGGATAGCCAATGTGGTAGGCACCATTGGCCCGAGCCTTCAGCATCCAGCTGAATATCTAAGGGTGAAAGCCAGGAGTTATTAGTTCAGGGAAAAACAAAACAATTAGGAGCGCAACTCAATTTTATAATAAAGTTAAACATAATTTAAAATCGCAATACACATAAATTCAAATAATAATAACAATAAAATAAAATAATAATATATAAAAAATAATAATAATAAAAGCATAAAAAACTGCATAACTATTAAAAAAAAAAATTATAGATAATTATAAAATTATAAGTAATTAGAAAACTACAAAATATTTAATGTAATTAAGTAAGTGAGGAAAATTGTTTAAATATTTTAAAAATAATAATAAGTTAAAAATATCAACGCAATGTGACTAGCGCGATAATTATAAGTGTGCACTTGTTGCGCTGGGATATTAAATAAATAGATACAATTAAATTAAAACGATCTGAATGCCATTTGGACTCACTTTGTGCCGCACAACGCTGGTGTGCTCGAAAATCTTGGGTCGATCGTAGTGCAGTTCCAGGTGGTCCATGAGAATATTGAATATTTTAAGCGCGTGGACCGCTGGCAGGCGGTGCAGCTTGATGGCGAATACCTTGACCAAACCATCGACGGCGGCGATGATGTCGGCGATCTCGGACTCGTTGTTCACCATGCCAACGGCCGCATCCGAAAGAGAGGCGTCTCCAGCCGACGAACCATGACGCGTGTGCTCGAAGGGACGATTGATGATGGCCTCCAGGATGTCCAGCAGGTCCATGCAGCGCTTCGTGTCGCAGTGCGTGGCAAAGTTAGAGAGAGCGCGGGCCACCGCCACTCGCACCTGCACACTTGGCTCCTGGTGGATGTGCGACAGGTGGACGAGAACCACCCGACTGAGGATCTCCTCCTCGTAGCAGGCACGGTTCTGGTCCATAATCCGCACCAGTGCCTCGATCGTCTTGATGCGCACACTCACATTGGCCATGCGGTAGTAGCGACGGACGAATTGGGCCAAGACCTGGAGCCATTCCGGCCGTGTGGCCGTTACGCGGCGGGATCGGTACTCGATGAGGGCCAGAACGGAGGCCTCGGGCCGTCGGTCCGCCACTCGCTCGATGAGATCGTAGATGCGCTCCACATTGCCCAGAATCTGGGATCGGTCCTGCTGCAACAGCTTCTCGATGCAGTCGATGTTCTCGTGGAAGTTGATCTGCAGATGGTGCAGGCGATCCTTGTTTATGTTGGTCGCCTCGTAGTACTCGATGTTGCTGACTATCGAGGACATTATGTCGCAGATCCGATCCCAAATGATCTCCGAGAGCTGCCGCTTGTTGATCACCATGCGAACGCTGAGAATCACCTCGAAAGTGACGATCACCTGCCGACTGTCCAGTGCCTGAAATTTAAAAATAGATATGTATTTTTAATCCTTACTTAAAAACCAGTATGTATATTACCCGCAGGAAGGCCGTCAGCACATTCGTTGCATAGGTCATTGGTGAAACTTGGAAAATTATGTTGGAGCCGAAGATATTCATGTTCAGGTGGAACACGGCGCCGCGCAACAGGTGAGCGTCATCGTAAAGGGCACGGTCGTTGAGGATGCTGCACATCATCTTCATGGAATGGTATCCCAACTGGGTGCCCAATAGGTTCTTCATGATCTGAAAATAATGAAATGATAAGATGATTATAATTGTTTCTTTCGGGTTTAGTTTTTGACAATAATTTGTATAATAAAAATCAAAATATAAGTGTTATTTCTTGGTTTTAATGTATAACAGTTATTCCCTTCACATATTTGAAAAAAATAAAATAATTAAAAAAACATGCTAACCGTGTTTTATATAACTTTCTAAAAATCTTTTAAAAAAGGCAACCGCGCATATTGTATAACTATTTTTTTTTAAATTTACTTTACCCACAAAATCGCCATAAATTAAGTTTGAGTTTTATTTTTGATCAGAACGAATAACTGTTATTTGTCAACTTTTATTATAAAACTTAAATTATAACAGGTGTTCTTTAAGTTTTACTTTACAAATCAGAAAATAACTGTTAAAATGTGATTTTTAAAATAAATCTTATAAAAGTTACGGTCCCTAGAGTTTAGAGTTAATAATATAAAGTTTAAAAATATACCTAAGTAGCCCTAAACTTTCCTGTAAGATTTAATTAAAACAGAAGCCCCTTTGGCAGTAGTCAAAATTCAAAAGGCCATCGAAATGAAAAAGCAAATCGTCAAGGAGTTTATAACCGTGAAGAGGGTGCTTCACCTTCCGCCGGAGCCACCTCCGCCGCCTGAGCCGCCAAAGCGCCACGTTCTGGCCGTCGGCAGCTGCACCCTGGACATGATCATCATTGTGGACCAACCCCTAACTCCCGGACAGGTGCAGCGCACCAAGGAGGGAAGCTGGCGACGCGGCGGTCCGGCGACCAACATCTGCACCGTGTGGCGACGATTGGGCTTGGAGTGCGAGTTCCTCGGCGTCTTGAGCAGTGTGCGCGCCTTCGAGAGCCTGCTGACCGGCTTCCAGTCGCAGGGCATCGACATCTCGCACTGCCCGCGGACGAACCACCGTCCTGCCCACCGGAGCATCTTTGTCCAGCGGCACACGGATTCGCGCACCATCCTGGAGTTCTTCAACGCCAACCAGGAGCTCAGCTATCAGCAGTTCGTGGGCGCCGTCGACTTTCAGAGGTACACCGAGAAAAAAAACCGTTCTCATCGATGTTGATTTTAGTATTTTCGATCACAAAACCTAGCCGAGATCGAAAATACTAAAATCAACATCGATGTCATCTCGGTTTTGAGAATGGTTTTTGAGTATGTGTGCTATCGATATCGAGATGACGTCTTCTCGGTTTCAACATCGAATCGATGTCGATTTTAAGATACAAATTGAATAAGAAGAAGAAAAAAAAATAATTGAGGAATCGGGAATTTTGCCTCTTGCACCCCCTCCTGTCCCCGTCGGTGTTGTTGTTGGTTCCCCCCGTTTCACAACTTATTTTTCTTTCCTTTATTTAAACACATGGATGACGTTACCCTATACTATGTTCGTATATAAGAACACATTTAGTTTCAAATTTTAACTGAAACAATAACTGAAATTATTATATAATTAACAAATGATAAATATAAAATTCAAATAACTTACTATCTTGGGAAAAACACCTTTGGTCGGTCGTGGGAATCGAACCCGTTGCCTCACAGTTTGCAGTCAAACACTCTACCAGCTGCGCCATGGAAGCATCACATGAGGCGCTGTACAAAGTTCAATCACATTTTGTTCTCTTGGGTTCTTGGTTTTTACTCTTATTAAGCCATTATTTGTGTTAGATTAACAAAATCCTAATATTAATATTAATGAGTAAAAAAAAAAAACGCAAAGAATTTCCGCCTCGACGCGGGACTGAACACACACTTCCGACTATACGCTTACAAAACATATAATCCGCACGCTTTAGTCCCCTAGGCTACCGATATCAAGAAGCATGACTGCCCGATAGCTACAAGAGAGGAATTCGGCCCTTTTCCTCTCATTTTTTCGATGTCTTTTCCTCACGTCCCTCTTCCACAACATAAAAACTGAGATTGACTTTGACTGGGAATACTAGAATCAACACTGCTTTCATCTTGATATCAAGAAGAAAAAAGTGAGAATACGAATACTAAAATCAAGATCGGTCGATGTTGATTTTTTTCGTTCTCAATTTTTCTGGGTGTACTCGTGGATCCACTTCGAGTGCCGCAATCCCGTCGAGATGCTGCGCATGGTGCGGGCGGTAATCGAATTCAACGAGCGCTGTCCCGAGTCGCGGATCATGCTCTCCGTGGACCTGGACAACTTGCGGCCGGCCACCATGCTAATGGCCAGCATGGCGGACTACGTCTTCGCCCGGAAGACCATGATGCGCACGTACGCCTTCATGAATGGACGCGAAGTAGTTTGGGCGATCCGGGATGAAATGCGGGCGGCTCGGATGCGGTGGGAGAAGGAGCAGCCCCGAAAGATGCCATACCTGCCGGCTGATCCGCCGGCCGAAGATTCCGATGAAAGGTGCCATGGTCCGCCGAACAATCAGCCCATAGTCATTTACAACAACTACGTGGAGGGCGCAAGTTGCCTGATGGCAGACGACACCTACTTCAAGGTGGGCCCCCAAATCCCGCCGCAAATCGTGGATGTAGTGGCCGTGAACGACACCTTCTCGGCCTCCGTGATCTACGCCCTGCACAAGGTGAAGATGAAGCTGAGGGATGCCATCGAATACGGAACCCGTGCCTCCGCGCTCAAGTTGACCGGGAATGGATTCGATGTGCTGCGATGTATGCCCAAGGACCTAATCGGTTGTTACTATGCCTAAAACGCAGTTTGACTTCTTAACAATTTGTAAATCATAAATTAATTAAAATGTTTAAAGCGAATGTTTGTGAACTTCTTAATTAAACAGTTTTTGAGAAGAGAATGGACCTATCAATAAAAGAAATCGCAGTTCAATAATACAAAAATATTACAAAACGCGAATTCGTCAGAAGCGGAACATCCAATGTGTGAACATGTCTGAATCGTTCACCGGAACTTAATGAAAACCTTTTGTAACATAAACATTTTGTAAAACATAAATTAATTAAACAGTTTAAAGCGAATGTTTGTGAACTTCTTAATTAAACAGTTTTTGAGAAGAGAATGGACCTATCATTAAAAGAAATCGCAGTTTAATAATATAAAAAATATTACAAAATGCGAATTCTTCAGAAGCGGAACACAGAAAAAAGTTTAAAAACAGGACTTAATTGTATTCCGGAACCAAGCGAAAATCTCATTATAAGCATTATAAATGTAAAAATAAAAATCACAGACTAATTTATATCTCGGAATATACATACATATCTCATATATTCCCCCATCAAAATCAAAAACCTAAGGTCTCTTGAAGGGAACTGGGTCAGCGCCCCTTTCGTTTATCATCGATATCTTAAAGGCCTTGAAATAGTGTTTTTCCACCTAAACTTTAGAGATTCCATGATCACTTCTCTGGAGCTAGGGTTAATCATCATCGACCGGAACATGTCGAATGATAAAAAGCGCTGAAGTCAGCGGAGCCTTCAATAAGTGGTGAAATTATCGTGGCAGATAAAGACTGAGCAGAATACTCATTAGTATTAATAAACAAATGTCGGGGAAATCTCTGATAGCGATTGCCAAATGAGAAAATGAGCAGATAAATCCCCGTTGAAGCGAGGACATAAAAAGCGAAGCAACTTGCAATCAACACCGCATTTGACCGATTCCAAGCAAAAAAGCACATCGTACGGAAATGGATAGTGAGTGGAATAAAAACAGATGGCTTCAATTTAATCAACGAGTTCTCTGTTCTTTCAGATCGCCTAATGCTATTATGGCTGCTTTTGGGCACAGTCACGGCATCGGAAATAGTCTATCCAGATATAGCCGCAGTCTGCAGGATTTCCGATCCCTTTCAAAGTCTGCCCCATAAGGACAATTGCCAAAGGTTCTATGTTTGCACTGGCGACGAGGAGGTGCCCGTCCAGGAGTTTAGCTGTCCGGCAGAGTATCATTTTAGCAAGAAGCTGATGATTTGTGTGCCCGGATCCTGCTCCAATGAATCCTCCTTTTGCGGACTAACCAACAGTGTACAGCGAATCAATGGCGATTGCTTGCGATACAGACAGTGTCTAAAGGGCGGCTCCTACGCCGTGGCCAAGTGTTCCGCCGGAAACTACTTCGATCCGCGGAGGAGAGCCTGCCTTCCAGTGGCCATAACTGCCGCTCATCAGTGCAGCTGTGTGCTGCCTGAGAATGCCACCCTGTCCAATCCCAGCGATTGCGAGACCTACTTCCGCTGTCATTCCGGGCAGGCTGAGCTGGTGCAGTGTCCGTCGGGAGCGTACTTCAACGCGCAGGCGGGCACCTGCCTGCCGGATCTCACGGGCATTTGCCTGGAGAAGCCCACAATGCCGCCACAGCTGACGGAACAGGCTCTCGCCATGGACGAGTGCATCCGGACGGGCAGCCGCCTGGCGCCGCACAGCCGGGATTGCCAGCGATACTATGTGTGTGCCAGGAAGCGGGTGCTCGAGATGCGATGTCCCCGAGGTCAGTACTTCGATGTCGTTCGGCGTTACTGCAGTTTTGATTCGAGGAGCGAGTGCCAAGCAACTGAGGTGGTGAAGGAAAAGCAGGAGCAGGAACAGCAGCCGAAGAAAGAAGTGGTCGAGGTGGACATGCCAGTCAAAAGTGAGGTGGAGATGGAGCTGATCGCGCCGGTTCAGAAAAATTCCGAAAAAGAAATGGAACATTTCGAAGAAAAACCAGAGACGGAGGCCATTGCCAAACAGCCGCAGACTCCAGCGGAGGCAGTGAACAGCTACGACAAGTTTTCGTCCAAGTTCATTTCATTATAATCTGTTAGATTTAACCAATTAATTAAATAAATAAAGCAGTGTCTAACTTCTATGATTAAAGACGAATCATATCTACTCAAAAACTTGTAAACAAAGTTATTATTAGAATTTTACCTGTTTTTAAAATCATGAATTTGATATGAATGCATTTTAATTAAATGGTTGATATGTATTATTAATTAGAATTTTACTATGATTGATGTACATAGGTAACCAAATAATGAGATTGTAGTTCGAAGAGTTTCTTAACGAAAAGGTATAATAAAATCTCTAAAAATAATTATCCAATTCCTATACGTGTTGCCTACAAACTCACCTTAAAAGAGGACGGACAGTAGGGAGCATGGTTAACAGTCCGGCACAACGTGGTGATGCACTGCGGCAGCGGTTCGCTGGGGAAGATTGTGTACCCGATGACCATCTCGAGAATCGTGAGGCACTGCAGTCCAATCTCGTTGACGGTGACGCTGCAGCTCAGGTCGCAAGCGTTCCTGCAAGAAGAACGGGTTTACTCTGCAGTCTTTTGAGTAAGATATAACTCTACTCACTGCACTATGCCCACGAGGATCTCCTTGTCCAGATGCGCCGCATTGAACTTGATCAGGTTGACCAGAATGTCAAGATAGGGGCTGAGCAGATTGGCCTCCGTGATTGCTGGGATCCAGAGCAGCATGAACTTGCCAATCTGTAAGATAATATCAGGATTGAAAAGCAGAAAACTATCAATCCCGGACGGACCTTCTCCTCGAAGTTGGTGATGTCCTTCCCGTTGTCAGTAAGCGTATCGAGCAGCTCGAGCAGGTGGCGCAGATCCTCGCGCGCCTCGTGGTTCTGGATGACCAGGAAGAACTTCTCCCGCATGATGGTCAGGTTCTTGTACTGTGTGTGGATGAGCCGCTTGTAGAAGCTCAAGGCAATCTGGCGCGTTTCGGCCGGCTTGTTGGGCACGATGAGATCGTTGGTGAGATTGAACAGAATGGTTATAGCGGTCTGTAGGTGAAAATAACAAGAATTTAAGTAGTTTTCCCGGGACAAAACCAAGCCAAAGCAAACCTCGTCCAAATTGAAGTTGTGCAGCTGCATGTCGCCCAGCTCCTTCAGCATCCTGCATCGCTGGGCCACCGGCTGCTCCGGTCGCAGCTCCCTCTCGAACTCCGGCCGCAGTGTCCGCTCGCCCACGTAGCCTGCAAAACGAATCCCCGAGGTTCCAATTGAATTCCCATTTCATATTGACGACTCGACCACGAGCTTTCTTACCTGCCGGCAGCGATTTGAGGAACAGCTTGAACTTGGACTTGTCCTTGGAGCTCATGGTGGGTCCTTACGGGCGGCGGTGGTCGTTGGAGCAGTGGCGGCGAGTGTGGGCAATCAGCAGTTCCTATCCTAGATCCTAATAACAAATTATACACAGCACAGAACAGAGGAAGTCAGCAAAAACAGCTGAGCGCAGTGTTACCAGACCGGAGTCACCACCAAATCCGCTGGGACAACCCTGATTTGACACTAAAATAGACAGCACTTGCCGCCTAAATTCAAACGATGGTTATTTCTTAATTTTATTTATTTATTTTATTTCTTATTATTTATTTTTAGTTTTTTATTTTTTATGGTTAAAAATATTGTCAATCCAAAACGAGAGCTGTAGCTTAGCTGCTCACCGTAAATATATGTTATCTACATGTCATGTAGAAGAGTGAATGTATTTTTCACGTATTGCGAAAGGCATACCTTCGGGCACCGTTAAAACATTTTCTATAGTGGACAATATTATTAAAAATATGAAAATTAAAAAAATGTATGAATCAAGAGGAGAAGGTCAAACTTTCCAACTTGTAATCCAGAGCCTTTGTAAATACATTTTGGAAATGAAAAACAGAGACTTTAATGAAACACTTTCCAAAACATTTATTTATAAAAAATTTCAAACATATACATAGGTTTAAAGAAGACTTTGATTCAGTTCTGCATTGGCCTGATAAACATTTTACATGCTTTCAAAGAACTTCTGCCGCGCTTATTCCAATTGCCCCACCAAATTCCATTATTGTCCGTCAGAATGGTTTCGGATTCATGATAATATCCATTTAGGTTACTGAAAAAATGTAATTAGATTAATTATAGGAACTTGAATATACGTTTGTATAATTACCACTGAGAGCCAAGCCACCAAGACCAATGAAGCACTTGGCCTAAGCCGAAATATAAACATTGGAAGTGTTCGAATTTCCTATTCACAGAACCTGACAATGCATCGCCAGCAGTACCAGAGTAGTTCCCAAGGGACTTTAAAGAGTAACCTTGAGATTCGCTTCCAACCGAAAAGTTATCATATCTAGCAAAAGTAATGGAACCATTAAAGTGGATAAGTTGAACGTACAACTCATGTCTTTGACTTGTAGTAAGCAAATGCAGTTTCTCGCAACCAATCCAGAATTCTCCCTTAATATTTCCAAAACCAGCTTTATAATTGTAATCATGATCTAGTTCCATCTCGCTAAAGGAGACACTTCCATCGATTCGTCGCTGGATTACCATCCAACCCGAGCCGGCAGAAGGGATATCCTGAAAAACAGCTTCAAAGTCTTCGAGACCAGGAATTTCAGGGATTTCACTAATTTGTTTTTCATATTTAACCTCAGAGGACTTGGTTATGTTCTGATTATTGCTTAGTTCGAGTGCCTTTTTCAATTCGTCATGCATCTGCTTCATCTTGTAGTCATTATATTTTTTTGTCAACTCGATGGAAGCATTTAAGGACTTTATTATGTCTTCCTTATCCTTTATTTTGCCTGCAAACAGATCATTCCTTTCCCTTTGGTTTATGCAACTTCTTTCAGAATCCTCCAGCTTTCGCTCTAGAAAAATAATTCTTTCGTTTAGCCTTCTAATAATCCTGTCTTGTTCCCTGGTTCTGATTGCAATATCTATATCACAACTGTCCTGAAATATAAATTTATTATTAGGAAATTCAGTCATGGGTAATTATATATGTACTTACAAAATTATTGTCAATAGATTCTTGGGAGGATCCTTGAGATGACAGCGAGAGATTGTTAAGTTTATCAGGACTCATAGTGACTGAAAATTATAAAAAGAAAAATATGAATGTAAGCTTTTTCATCAGCAAACTTGAGACAAATTTTGGTTGCCCGAGTTCCTTTCATAATATTTAATTTTCACCGAGCTCTTATATTTCATAAAGGTTACAAATTTTCACGCTTGTGTATTATTTTAATAGTTAGTCTATTGTTTCTATTCCATTTTCAAAAACCATAAGTACAAACAAATTTCTAATCTTGAATCGGTTATATTCTCGTCTGCTTATCGCATTCTCCCGCCCTTTTTGACATCATAAACTTGATGGGAATTTCAGTAGTTTCCAATCTTACAATTTTAAAATTGTTTCACCAAATTCGCATTACAAATATTACAAAATATTTATTTTTAAGATATAGTTTTTTTGTTATAAAGGAATTTCAAAAAGCGATTGTTTTAGACTCGAGAAACTTGCTCTTGCTCTTAATCCGCTCACTAACCGTTGGCAAATAAGAAATACAACTAATCTCAACCACTGCTTAGTTCTCCTGATAAGAAGTGGCGTGCAGCTTTTTTCATTATATGTTTTAACAACACTAATTGATAGTAGTACAGATTGAGCTTTTTCCAGTATCAGAAACGTTTAGCTGAACTAGTTCTAGATCTTTTAATTCCATTTAAAAAATAAACGAAAAATTTTTATAAAACTAAAAAAGGCAACAAATGTGTCGTAACTTGTTTTCTTTTTAATTTTCTATGAAAAAAAGTGATAAGTTGGCCATTTTGTTTTACCAAACAAGCAGAAGACATAAAAGTATATTGTTCTATTGGGTATACTCCTTCATTTGCTATTTCTTTCACATAAATTGAAGCCCCTCAATTGAGTGATATCAACCCCAGACATCTTCTAAGATTAACGTCGGCTCTCGGTCGGATCGTATCATCCTCCAAAGTGACATCTAGTATACCACATATAAGTTAAAGCGTTCTCCGGACTGGCTGCCTACGTCATAAATCAGCCAAGAAGCTGACTTGACTTGATGTGGATGTATTTTGCTGTATTTTCTGTATTTTGCTGTGCTTTGACGGTTCCTTCTTGTCGATTGGGCTCGTTGATTTATAACAAGTTGCTGCTGCTTCTTCTCCAGATTCGTTGTTTGGCTTTAATTGCTGCTGGCCGTTATTTTTGTATTGACACAAGGTTAGTCAATTGCACTAAAGGCAATCCAAAGGCACAGGGTCTTGTATAGGAAGTGTTATTTGCGTCTTTGGATCGGAAATAAATAATGGATTCCCTGCCGATGCGAATGTAAATTTCTTTGTATCTCTATTCTTTTATGGCCATCCCCTCGGCTATTAAAAATTTCCATCGGCCAATTAGCGTCCATAAAGGGGTATCGTCTGGACCAAAGTCTGAGCCAGAGCTCTTCTATTTATACACCAAGTGTCCGATTTTATTCCCGTCCGCAAGGCACGACGATGACTGGGCGGACTTAGAATCGCGATCGCGAACGCTGTTTCCACGCATGACAGGTGTAATAACCGCTGGAAACAGTGTCTGGGGACTATTTTTATCGGCCCGAACGAAAGTGAAGATCACATTTAACGCTTCGCAGTCGCTTCAGTCGGCTTCAACCGGTATGTGTCTGTGAGTCCGATTCCGAATCCGAGACAACCAATATATATTTTCCTACTTTTGTTCTGTTTCGCCAGTCTCGCACATGCGATTATTGTGGTTTTTTGTTTTTAGTTGTATTCCATTTTATTCTATGCGTAGTCGTCGTGCGCTGCCCGCTGGGACTCACTCCGTATAAAATCAGCATAATCAGAAATTCTACCCAGCAGTTGGTTCTAAGCCATCGTCGGAGCCGCACGCTCATCGCGCTTTTGGCCTGGAATAGATAGTTGATCGCGGCTTTCGATTTTCTCCGCCCACTTACCTTTGCCCCTCGAGTAATTGTGCAATTCGTGTGTGAAAATAACAATTGCAAGATTTACACAAGACAGAAGTGAAGTGAAAATATATTTGGTTAGAGATCAACTAAAGATAATTACAGTCTTTTGCTGCTTTTCGGATTATTCATATCTACATAAATGTATACACATAAGAAGGTATGATTTCGCGTTGTTCTATATATTCGCGTTCGCTTCCTAAGTCTTTTGTTTCGCGTGACGCTGAAAGGAAGCAAATTCGCTTGGCTAAATGAAATCGAAATTTAAATCAATCTTTATCACAACTGGATTTGGCACGCTCTCTAGATGTCTAAGTCTTATATAGCCCCGCTTCGGTTTCCCTCTTCCTCGACACTTCCGCATGCAGTCCAGTATAATTTGGATAATTTTAACCATTTTCGGCAACTTTGTGAACTTAACTTTTTTGTTTTCCTTTTGCAATTTTAATGAATGACTTAAAAGTTGTATGCATAAAATACGGTGTTGATTTAGATCTTAATACAACGAAGTAATAAATAATGAAACTTGCCGAATTGGTCGCTTTTGTCTCTTAAAGTAATTGTGTTAAAAGTGTCTGGATCATAACACATTATTATCTGCAATAAATTAAATAAATTAAGCTGTTATTTAGAGCGAGTCTTTTAATGGCTAGAAATAAATAAATAAATAAACAGCTCTTCAGAGGGTTTCTAGATTGTACGAATCTAAGCATCTTAAGGAAAACGTTTATCCATAATAATACTTAATAATACGGTGTCTTTATCGAGTTCCATATGAATAATTAAAATCTAGTTTCGCTGCCATGTGGAGGTATTTCATCAAAATATTATTCTCACCTATCCAAATTGATTAGTCACTTCGCGTTATTTGTGGCTCCGAAAGATTTTGTACCGTAGCAACAAATTAGCATAATGTGGTCAATATTATTTAATGCTAAAATGTTAAAATTAGTCGCCGCCAAGTCGATGAAGCCAAAACAAAAGCCAAAAACAGCCGAAAGGTGAATAAACTGAAGGGGCCTGAGCGCGGCTTCTGTGTAATTTCTTGGCCAAGCTGGGGGAACTGGTTCAAAGACGAGGACGTCATCGGCGAAACCGAAAGTGTAGAGCGGGCGGGCTTTAGAGAAGACGGGCCCACAGACCTGGTTAAGACTTACATGGCTTTTATCTTATCTCTCGCCAGAAGCTGCCATTCGAGATGTCATCGGGTCGGCTAATTTGCTTTGGGCTCCTCTTTCTGGCCGCTTTCGGCCCCGTGACGTCACAGCGAACGTCACTGGACGTGGCTCTGAAGAACGTCTACAGACCGCTGCGTCTTCTGGGCCTGGCTTTTACCGGACGATCTGGTGACGATCCACAAAACGTGCAGCGCGTGCAAATCGCGGGGGTAAGTCCAGTGAATAATGCAATCATTGATCCGGATTCGATTTGAGCACTTTCTGGCATATATTTTCTTTTTTTGGCGTTAAGTATTTATTCGAAATGCGGTCAAATATACTGTTATTTCAATGTTTAATTGACCAATTTGGTGGTGGATAGGTGGGGAAATTAAAACTTTTCAATTTTTAATATAAACGAACTATAAAAAAAACATTGAAATATTTATATTAAAATTTAAGGTTTTTAAAACGAAAACAAATGTAGGAATATTTTGGGTTTAGTATTAACATTTTAATAAAATTAATTTGTAATTTGTGAATTAATCAATAATTTATATTATTTTAGTTAATTTGATATTTTGGATATTAGTTAAAGTACATTTTATATTAAAGTAACTTTTTTTTTTCTATTTAAGATATATTATAATATTATCATAAATATTTTTCTAACTTCCACATATTTTGTAATCTCTAGACATTGATACTAATTTACTTATTTCCGAACTTGCTCCAGAAAACCCAGAAGTCGAACCCTCGTACGCGAGCCCTACTGGAGTTCTGCGATGCGGAGCACGGACCCGGAAAAAGGAGCCAGGAGCGACCGACCAGTGTGCACCGTCTGCGACCCGGTGACATCGATGTGATTGGAGCCATGGGCGACTCTCTGACCGCCGGAAACGGGATCTTCGCGACGAATCTCCTCCACGTGACCGTGGAGAACCGGGGCGTCGTGTGGTCCATTGGGGGTCAGTATGACTGGCGGAAGTATCTCACGCTGCCCAACATCCTGAAGGAGTTCAATCCCAATCTGTACGGATATGCGATCAAGGACGGGATCTCCACGGACCGCACCTCCCGCTTCGATGTCGCCGAACTGGCCGCCATGTCTCGGGATATGCCCTATATGGCCAAGGTCCTGGTGCGGCGCATGCAGCGGGATCCCAAAGTGAACATGACCTCCGACTGGAAGTTGATCACCCTCTTCATCGGCAACAATGACTTTTGCACCGACATCTGCTATTATCCGGAACCTGAGAAGACGGTCGACTGGCACGAAAGGAATATGCTGAAGACCTATCGCTACCTCAGGGACAATGTGCCCCGCCTTATGCTGAACATAGTGCCCGCCCCCAATCTGCGGTTCCTGACCAACCTCTCGGGTCTGCCGCCCATCTGCTACAGTACCCTCCGCTTCGAGTGTCCCTGCCTGATGGGCAAGGGCAAGGAGCAGCTGGACTATCTGGAGGGGATCATGAAGCGCTGGATAGCCAAGGACACGGAGATTGCCAATAGGGAGGAGTTTAATACTGAGGTGAGATTTAGTTATCAGTAACCAGGGAATGGGCTAAAAACTCGACGCTATTTTTAAAAATATTCCGCAAGAAAATCTTTTTTACAAGTTAATTAGTATATAATAAAGTATACGGTCTTTTAATTCAGTTAAACAAATCAATATATTTTAATATTGTAGAAAATATTAATATATTGTAGAAAATATTAATATATTGTAGAAAATATTAAAGTAGTAGAAAATATTAATATTGTAGAAAATATTAATGTAGTAGAAAATATTAGTATTGTAGAAAATATTAATGTAGTAGAAAATATTAATATTGTAGAAAATATTTTGATTTAAGAGATTTTGTAGTATTGCTAAATATTATATTATAAAAACGTTCTAAAAGTTATTCCTTCTCCCGTTTCAGACCTTTACGATAAATGTGCAGCCCTTTTCGCAGTTCCAGGACTTTCCGCGCACGCGTTCCGGCCAAACAGATACTCGATTCTTCTCGCAGGACTGCTTCCATCTCAGCCAGCGAGGACATGCGTCGGCGGCCAACTCCATTTGGAACAATATGCTGGAAATGCCCGAAGAAAAGAGTGGTTTCGCCACGCATCTCTTCGAGAAATTTCTCTGTCCCACCGAACAACGGCCCTTCTTCATCACCCGGGAGAACAGTCGTCCGGAGTTTGTGATCTAATCCAAAGTGGTGCCTGCCCGTTCCCCTCTGTGAATTACTCCCTGTGATATCGCGCCTAAGTCTTCTTTCCATGTTTGCCTATGTATTTGTAGTTTTAATTAGCCACACGCTAAGTGTAAATAAACGATGATAGTCAGAAAGTCAAATAAAATAATATTCTTGAATTACGTGAGTGAATTTTGCTTGGCGAATTTCCATATATCCAGCATAAACGGTGGGCACGTGTTATTCTTTTGGCAGAGTATGGAAAACTTTGATGGCAGTTGACATCGATTACAAGCGATCCATAATAATGAGAAAATATAGCGGTTGAGTAGTTATTTTTATGTTCAACTAAAAAAAATAATCATAAAGTTTCTACCGTAAAATATTAATTCAATCGGAAAGGAAAAAAAAAATTGAAATAAAACATATTTTATTATTGTATGATTTAAATATATCGTTTATAATTTCTTTTGGAATCGTATTATTTTTTTCACCTTTTTCGAATTAAGTGTTAAAAGTAAGTCATCCATAAAGTTACAACAATAAGGCAGGCATATATATTTAACTGCTCAAATTGATTGTAAGTATAGATCACAGCCAAGAAACCAAACTGGTTTTGCTAAAAGAATTGGAGTAAAACAGAGTTAAAGCAAACATTTATAGCACCTCCTAAATAATGACATAAACCTAATGAGCATGTGAAAACGAGACCCACATAATAATGTTAATTATGTGTTGCCTGTTACTATAATCGCCTTAACAAATCGTTTCTTTTGTGCCTCCAACGGAGTAAATTGCTCACTCTTACGAATGGAGTTGAAATAAAAATTAATAACCCATTAAGTGTCGGCAATAAGGCAGTCGTATATTTTCTTAAAACATCTCCCAGCTCGTTATGAAGTTGCGAATCACCGCGTGATAAGCGATAAGAGCTGCCGATGACACACGACAAACAGTCCGTAGATGGGCGCGTCATAAAACCTGTTACAATTTATTTATTTATATTTTTTCCCCAGTCAGCGTGGCACACGCACCAGCGGACATCAATAAAGCCGGATCATAATTGTAGTTTAATTCGCTTGCCGGGTACTAAAGCGAATTTTGCTCGCCCGTGTACGTGATTTCGAGCGGGCTAATGGTCCCCGCCGAGCCCCATTTACTCCGCCCCCTCAAAATCACCCGCTCAACGGTTTCGCTGTCTGGTGCTAAAAACCAGCAACAAACATTGGGTAAACAAATAAAAAACACAACCAAGCAGAAACATCAATTATCGCATTTATTTCGAGAGCTGGCTTATTGCAGCATTTCAAAGCCGGCGCATTGTCATTGACTTTGAACTTGAGCCCCGTTTATCCCCCGCATATCGGTCAGCACATTTTTGGGCTCCGATTTCGGTCTTCCATATGTACGCATATATGCGAGGCATGGTCGACGAGTTTCTCGTATTTTTCGCAGTGAGTCTCCCATTTGAACCTTGACCAGAGGAAAGTGTCTCTAAAACTGGTTATCAATGCGATGTTTTTTGCATATCCTATGACACATTTTAAAACATTCAATCAGAGTAAGCTACATTTTTGTAAAATTAATAAGATCCATTTAACCATTTCAGTTTTACGAATTTTTTTTCCTCTTAAGAAATGATTTAATACTTAGTTTAGTTTATATATTATTTTATTTATTTATTAATATTCATCAAAACATTTATTTTATCACATTATTAATTTTATGGACTTATAAAAAATATACTACCTATTCATAAAATATTCACAAAATAGGTGTTACTGCAATTATAAAAAATCAACTAAAGTTTAAATGGGAAAATGCAAATTTATATGTTAATTTAGTAACCCGTTAACTAAGGAAAAACCAGATAGACTAATGTAATTTGCAATGCCTCAATTGATTCTGTCCTCGTAGATATCTTATTTCAATAACATCAATTAAAAGCGGGGCCTGGTGACCCATTTTAATGAGTGCTTTTACTGAATGAGCTTTGATCGGGGGATGAGTATCTCTGGATTGGAATCCGGACACTGTGTACCAATCAAGTTGTCAATCAATAAATAATAATTTTATTAAGTCACAGACCGTAAATATCGAAGGTATCAAAGTATAATTACCTGTTTTATCTGCGACTTTGTATTCCCCATAAATTCAAACTCGTTTGCTTGGCGCCAATTAAAGCGCCATCAGTGAGTAGAATCCAGTACCAACTTTAGATACGATAGATATCGTATAATATTCATTAGGGGGATTCCCTAAACTGTTAAATTGCTGAATTGTTGAAAATTCAACAAAAAATTTCAGCAATTAAGGGAACGACCCAAAATGGTTCCTGTTGAATTTTCAAACAGCTGTTATTTGTTGAAAAGTTTCACGGAACTTAAAGCATGTAAAATTTGATTTATTATTGCTAGTTACTGTCTAAAAGTGTTACCAAGGTAAAAAGAACCACAAATATGCTTTCTAAGTTTATTTTAAAATAAATAATCCGTACTGGTGATACTAAAATGTTACAGAGTTGCCATGACTTTTAAAAAAAGGTGACAACTCTGGCTTTTCAGCAATTCAACAAAATTTTCAACAGCCCCGAGGCTGATGAATTGCTGAAATTTCTGAAAGTTGACTTTGTATGGAACAGCTGATTAACAGCTGATCAAAATTCAACAATTCAGCAATTCAACAGTTTAGGGAATCCCCCTATTGTGAATGAGTTATACATTTAATACCCGGTAATCAACAGGTTTTTTGGGTATATTATTTTCACGAGTGTCTTGAACCGAAACTTCTTTAAAATTTGCCTAAAATTGCTAAATAAAATTGAAGAAGAAATTCAACAATCTTTTCCTTTATTTAAATATTGAATTCTATATTTTACTTGACGTATGTGTGCGTTATTCGAATAAATAACTTTTGCTTCTCCTAATATTTTAAACCAAAGCATGCAAATAACTGTTAACCGTTTTTTTCCTTACGCTCTACTCCCGAGAACAACCGAAAAATAGCATGCCCCTCGTTCTCTCTCTGCGCAGCACACTTCGTTTCCTTTCGTTTTGGTTTTCGGTTGAGCCTTTTACGTTGAGCTGTTCGTGAGACGCTCTATTACGAACCTCGTTCAATGAGAGTTACGAATGTCGCTCGCACAGGGAGACTTATTAAAAGACCGATTGACTGAAAAAGTCATCGCAAAAAGTCTTTTCACTAATACAACTATACAATGTATTCCCTTTGAAAGTACTTGCGAGTGAAAGGGAGAGCAATATCGCCCAAGCACCCCTTCAGTTCTGGCGTCCCATATCGGGGACAATTCCTTAGGCCAAACGCTCGGCCGCTGTCGACGTCAGCAGAGCAGTCGGTATTTATATATTGCGCTCTCTTTCCTTGTCTTATAATTTGTTGTTGTACTAGAGGAAAAAGCGGAACTCCCATACAATTTTCTCTATGTGGCGTCCTCGGTGCGTCCTCGAGTACAGATGACCTGTCCTCGGGTTTTCCTTTGGTGATTACTGAGGGAAAAGTGACATCTGGTACTGAAGGGACGTTAACGTTAACACATGCGCAAAAGACTTTTTGAAACGTCGTTCAGGAGCAATCAGTCTGTAAGCGAGCCGAGCAATAGAAAGCCGAAAAAACTGCTCGTCGCCTGAGTGCGAGCAAAATTTCTGTACGAACAATTCAATCGGTTGCTCTCTGATTGTTTGCTCAAAGTCTCAGAGAAAAACAGTTATTTGCGAGCTATGTTTTAAACCTTTTGCATATTAGCATAAATTCAATTCAAATATGTTTACAAACAAACAAAATATTGCAGTTTATTTCCTAAGGTCTTTGGCTTAACAAAGTTTCACAAAAAATGGTTTCAGGTATTTTGGTAATGAAGCGAATGACCATAGCAGATGAACAAGAAAATCGTTGACAAAGAGTTCTTGAATTATTCTGCTTACCCCGCACTCTTGATATTATAAATTGCCATGCACTTTGGCCCGAGTGGCGCATTTGCGGAAATTTCAAGCCATGAGAGACAATAATCAACGGTTCCAACTCCAAGCAGTGGCAACAGTTTTCTTGTTGGGTAAGGTTCAGTTTTCACAATTATGTTTTCCGTTAAAAAAATAAAAAATGGTTTATTTTGAATTTACTAATCAATTTTGAAATAATAGTTATACAGCTCTGCTTTGCCTTGCCCACCGGAAATGACATAGACATGGATGGGAACTACCAAAACTTCGGAAGTGGACGACCTGTGGATTATCACACGGTAGTGGGTCATTTCAAGGATTTCTTTATGTACCTGCCCGTGATGATGACCACTATTAAAGAAACCATGTCTGGATTCCCGAAATTCGCCGAGGGTGTTCGCATCCTGACTTCCGGCAAAGGACGAGTCGATGGTGAGGACTGCAAGTGCAGTCAAAATGCATTATCAAGCGGCGAGCTTCTGGACACAAATAGTCGATTTGGTTGATCCAAATCTGAGGATTTTGTAGATACTGTACATATGCATAAATCATAAATAAAAGAGAGGCCGTCAAAAAACAAAAATCAAATCTAATTTCTCTTTGATTTCATCTCATATCCCATTTTATGACGCACAGTTCTTTGTTTACAAATATCTCAAGAGGCAGGCACTCCAGAAAACATCACTGTTTGTAAAAATCCTGCATCAGCAATGAGTGGGTTTCAGATTTCAGAAAGGAAGTCTACATTTTCTGAGTACAAAATATAAAATACCACAAAAAATTAAATGGTTTTAAGAAACAAGTGGCCTGATTACAAAGAAGAACAAATAAAATCCATACAATAATAAAACCCATTATAATTATTATTTCACAGTCATTAAACGAAACTATCGACGATTTTTAGCCACAAATCGGGAAAATAATTAATTTGTTTGCCGATGACTTTGTGATTTGCCTACCCAAGGAGAAAATCAATTCGGGGCACTCGATTGGGGACATTTCAATGGCCAAGCCCAAGTATCCCGAGAAGCTTCCATGCCCTTGAAAGAGAAAATTGGTTAGACAATGACTACGCAAGACATTCATAACCCACTTTGGCTGGACTTGAACTACATACATATTTATACCTTCATATTTCCAGTTATTTTCTTAAGCGGTTAGCTGGCTTATTAGCCAGACCCATGGGAATGCTGACAACTTGCCGCGGTTGCGAGTGGAATGGAGCCCAATCAAAGCCTCGAATCTGCATTCCACGGGTTGTGACCCCCTCAAAAAACTCCCTTTCATGTTTGCACTTGTCATTATTGTTAATTGTGTTTGCGGGGTGGCCGCCGTGCATGCATGGACTATATTTACATAGCCGTTCGAACGGCCGAGGCGGGACAAATGTAATTCAAAGTGTCCACTTTCCGTTTCAGTGAGTTCCGCGGCGTTGTAAGGAACGCAACAGCATGCCCAGGAAGCGCAAAAAGTGGAATTACTACTAAAAAACAGTAATAATACTGGAAAGGATAATACTTAGGAACTAAATTACGTATCCGCCTCGATGGCCACTGGCATCGAGCTGCTGGTGGCAGCCGCCCTTTGTGCCGCCTGTCCCGCTCTAAACGAATCCCTGCCGTCGAGTCTCATCGTACTCGGCGAAGTCGGCATCCTGCCCACCGAACTGCCCATCGATGTGGAGGCCACGGATGCCGGACTGGATGAGGACGCCCCCGCGGAGACGCTGGAGTCCATCATCAGCAAGAAGATCAAGCTCCGCGAGATGCGGGAGTGGATCGGGGGCAAGCACCTGCGCATCGGCACGCTGGAGGACTATCCGCTCAGCTACACCGAGGTCCTGGAAAACGGCACCCGCATCGGCCACGGGGTCTCCTTTCAGATCATCGACTTTCTCAAGAAGAAGTTCAACTTTACCTATGAGGTTTTCGTGCCCCAAGACAACATTATCGGCTCGCCAACCGACTTCGATCGCAGCCTCATCGAGATGGTCAACAGCAGTGTGAGTAGCCTGGTGGGGATTGGGTAGGGATAATACCTATAGCTTTGCATTCGGATATTTATGATTTTAATCAATTAAAAGCCACTTAAGGTAATGACAGTAATTTTTGCATTTTAGTTGGAATCTCTCTTGTTATATTTAATATAATTTTACAATTGACTGATATATTAGTAAATTTACGATTTTTTTAAAATACAAAATGTTAAAAATTTAAGTTAAAAATGGAGAAACATGATTTTTGCAAATATTCCTATTTTTAAATCAACAATTTTTTGTTTATTCCAATATAGGTTTAATACTTTTAAACAGCTGATGTATATTAACTTCTTGGTTATTTAAGATCCCTGATAAATACTTAATATCCCTTTAGGAAGTGCACTTGGCTGCGGCCTTCATACCCTCGCTTTCGGACCAGCGGAGCTTCGTTTACTACTCGACCACGACGCTGGACGAGGGCGAGTGGATAATGGTGATGCAGCGGCCAAGGGAATCGGCCAGTGGATCCGGGCTGCTGGCGCCCTTCGAGTTCTGGGTGTGGATCCTGATCCTCGTCTCGCTCCTGGCCGTCGGCCCGATCATCTACGTGCTGATCATCCTGCGCAACCGGATGACCGGCGATGGCCAGCAGACGCCCTATTCGCTGGGCCACTGCGCCTGGTTCGTCTACGGAGCGCTGATGAAGCAGGGCAGCACTTTGTCGCCCATCGCAGGTGGGTTGGGGTTGTGGTTGGAACTGCGGCTGCAATTAGGTTAAAGTGCAATCGAGCGGCCGAGATAGCAATCGCCAAGCGCTAATGGGCCCGCTGATTGCATGCGGGTCGAGACACCAGCAGTTTGTCGTTCTATTAAACCCATTGAAAACCATTACAGACTCGACCCGGCTGCTCTTTGCCACCTGGTGGATTTTCATCACGATACTGACGTCCTTCTACACGGCCAACCTGACGGCCTTCCTGACCCTCTCCAAGTTCACGCTGCCCTACAACACGGTCAACGATATCCTCACGAAGAACAAACACTTTGTGTCCATGCGGGGCGGCGGGGTCGAGTACGCCATTCGAACGGTGAGCGGGATCTCTGGGGAGAAATGAATTAGTTGGATATCAGGAAAATATGGAAAAATCGAATGAGTTAATTTTAGTTCCTTTAAAATCCAGAAAAATTAAGTTATTACATCGTACATTTAGTTGTGTCCATTAAATCAATAATTTGTTTATATTTATATAGCACAGACAATTTCTAGAAATCCAAGATAATAAAACATACCGTTTTCCTTTTCAGACCAATGAATCTCTGTCCATGCTGAACCGGATGATCCAGAACAATTATGCCGTATTCTCAGACGAAACTAACGACACTTACAACCTGCAGAATTATGTGGAAAGGAATGGATATGTTTTCGTTAGGGATCGGCCGGCGATCAACATAATGCTGTACCAGGACTATCTGTACCGGAAAACCGTGAGCTTCAGTGACGAGAAGGTCCACTGCCCCTTTGCCATGGCCAAGGAGCCGTTCCTGAAGAAGAAGCGCACCTTCGCCTATCCGATTGGCTCGAATCTGAGCCAACTATTTGATCCAGAGTGGGTGAGCTGATGGTTATGACGCATAAATAAATCAAATTGCTCCTTTGCAGGCTGCTCAATCTGGTGGAGTCGGGCATTGTGAAGCATTTGTCGTCCAAGGACCTGCCCAGTGCGGAGATCTGTCCGCAGGATCTTGGCGGAACGGAGCGACAGCTGAGGAATGGCGATCTGATGATGACCTACTACATAATGCTGGCCGGTTTCGCCACCGCACTGGCCGTTTTCAGCACGGAGCTGGTGTTCCGGTATGTCAACAGTCGCCAGGAGGCCAACAAGTGGGCGCGCCATGGAATCGGACGCACGCCCAATGGCCAGTCGGTGGCTCCGTCCCGCTGGCTGCGCGGCTGGAGGCGATTGGACAGCGGACACGGCCAGCTGCTGGGCGCCTCCACGCACGGCCAAAATGTCACCCCACCGCCGCCGTACCAAAGCATCTTCAACGGTGGAAGTCACGGGGATCCTCTGAATAGATGGCGACGACCTCTAGGCAATGGAAATGCCATTGGCAATGGTGTCCTACTGGGCGGCGACTCTGAGGGCGGCGTGCGGCGCTTGATCAACGGACGCGACTACATGGTATTCCGCAATCCAAATGGACAGAGTCAACTGGTCCCCGTTCGATCGCCCTCGGCGGCCCTCTTTCAATACAGCTACACTGAGTAGATTTTATTATTAGTGATGGGAAAGTGAACATTTTAATTAAGCAAAATTATCAATTTACTATTAACTGAAAAACATGTTTAAACATATGTATGTACTTGAAAACACCCATGTAACCACCACAATCAAGACGTAGACATCGTTCTAGTGCACTAATAAAAAATAATCGTATACTCTGTGAAGAATCAAAAGTAGGGGAGAGTGGGGGAATTTCGTCACAGGGGCAATTTCGTCACCTGCAATATCTCGGAATCCAAAAGTCGTAAAAGTATATAATTTTTTTGTTTTAGTCCTTCAAGACGGCCAAACACAACCAATGCATTTGTTTTGCACAGAAGGCCAAGATAATTAAGCTATAATATTAAATGTGTTTTAACAGTTCAAAAGCTACATTTAGTTCTCGACGAAATTTTTTCTGTATGCCACAATTCAAAAGGAATAAGATACACGATTTTTTATATAATACACAGTGCTATAATCTGCATTTCTGCGTCAGTGATTTTTAACTTCGCGACTAATTTCGCAAGAAAAATAATTATTTCTAAAAAAGTACGGTCTGGGGAAATTTCGCCACCCTACGCTAAGGGTAAATTCGCACCTATTTTAAATACATATTTTTATATTTGACGAGCTAGCTAACGAACAGACTACCAGCAGCAGCAACAAATATAGGACGTCAACAAAAATGGTACGCTCGATCAGTGTAACATACTTACAGGCGTAAAGTTCCCTACATTTTTCAGGTGACGAAATTTCCCCAGTTGTGTGGTGATTTTACCCCCCTATGTGGTGAGATTGCCCCAGTATATTGGTTTTACTTTTTAATTTTTTATAAATCACCAAGTTAATTAAAAAAATAGGGGAATGTCACATTTTAAAGCTTAGTGCTAACCGCATTCAACAATAAAAATAGAAATATGATAACGTGTCTCAAGATGGACAATAAATAGCTTTGAAAAAATGCTGACGAAATTCCCCCACTCTCCCCTATTTATTATTTTGAGCTCGGATCGTTTAAATTTCTTTTTATTGGGATTATACCTGCATACATGTATCAAGAGAATCACTGAATGGCAAGTTAACTAAATGTTCACAGTTTCTCATTTAAAAATTATTCTGCATTTTAAAGTTAAGTTCATACGAACTAAAAAATGAAATCAAGACTCAAAAATGTTAATGATGTGGTACTACAGATTAACATTGATAATTTATAACGTTTAAATAAAGCTCTTCATTAAGCATTGCAAGCAAGCATATAAAAAGGTTTATTATTAAGTAATTAATTCAAATTTTAATATTTTTTTATCCGTACCAAAATTTTTGCCTTATTAGCATTTTGCAGGATTTAAGAGTACATCTTGTATTTCCCAGATACCAATTACCCCACCAAATGCCATCGTACAACTCGCCGCTGAGAACTTTTTTTGCTGCATGGTATCGACCATTCAAAATACTGAAAAATTAAAATGATTAAAAGGATGAAACTTTCGGTAACTTGTAATTCATTTTATACCACTGATAGTTTTTGTTTGGTTTAGTTCTCCACCAGGAATAGAATGATTTGTTTGGATAGGTCCAATCTTCGAAAACTTGTTTCTCATGATCGCGCAATGCATCTCCAGAGTTTCCCGAATAGTTACCTAGGGACTTCAACTCGTATTTCGATTCTTTGTTTCCAACTACAAAGTTATC
Organism: Drosophila takahashii; assembly: GCF_030179915.1. NCBI lineage: Eukaryota > Metazoa > Arthropoda > Insecta > Diptera > Drosophilidae > Drosophila > Drosophila takahashii. The sequence goes on from NC_091680.1 coordinate 15,810,555, forward strand.
ATATCTGGCATATGCGGTTACATCATCAAAGTCAACGAGTTCAACAATTAACTCATGCCTTTGACTTGTGGTTAACTGATGAATTGTCTCAATACCAAGCCAGAAATCCCCGTTAATATCGCCAAATCCAACTTCGTAACTATTTTTATTTGTTACGCAGAAATCTATTTTACCATCAAGTCGACGTTGAATGACCATCCAACCGGAACCCGCAAAAGGTAACTCTTCAAATACTGCCGTAAAAGGAGAAATACCTTCTGCTTCTATAAATTTAATATGGGGTTCTATTGAATGGTTTAGTAATATGGTTGTGTTGTTATTTTGCCTTTTAACTAGTTCATTTTTTATTTTTGAATTATCTTCCAATTCTGACAATTTATCATTTAACTTCTGAATTGTTGATTCAACTTCAACCATTTGATTATTCAGTTCATTCACTTGAACGTAATCTTCAAAATTCTCAAGTTCGTCCTGGTTTTGGCATTTTTCCTCCAAATCTGACAACTTATCTTTAAACTTCTGCATTGTTGATTCAAGCTTAACAACTTGATTCTTTATTTCATTAATTTCTTGTAATGCTTTTCGTTTTTCACTAATATTAAGATTTTTGGTCAAGTCAAGATTATTCTTCAAATCAATAATTTCATTCTGCAAGTTTTTGTTTTGGCTCATTAAATCAATCGACATTTTAAACGATTTTATAAAATCGTCCTTTTCATTAATGATAGTATCTTTCTGCTTCAAACTTTTTCCAGCTTCAGCCAATTGCATCTCCAAACTGCTGATTTTGTTATCTTTTCTGGCAAGTTCCATTTTAAGTTCTTGCATTAGAATTTCATGGTCGCCAGTTTCATTATCATTTCCTAGTTCTGAGTCACTAACGACCTAAAATATATAATTATATTTATATTATAGTTAAGAAAAACATTTGATATATATTCATTATTTTACCGAAAAGTTCTCGGATGCTGAATCCTCCATAGCTTCCTTTTGTTGGTTCAATGGATTGGTTGACGTTTCCATTTTAATTTTTGTAATATTCTGCAAAATTATATTGTATAATATAAATCAATGTTAAAAATTTAGTAATGACATAAAATCGATTTGTATGCAGTGGTGAAATCCTTCATTGGAATTTATGTGTGGATATAATGAACATGTAAGTATGTAAAAATGTCTTGTGACAGATCACATACATACATACTTATATAGCAAAAAATGTAGGTGATCAGTGATCACACAAAATAAATCAGCGACTATAAAAATGTCGCTTTATTTATCCTAATATACATTGATTTTAATGACATTTTTCCCTATTTGTAGTAGAATAATAAGTTCTTAAGAACTGGCTGGCAAAGCTTCTTGGAAAAACGAGATCAAGGAAATCGACATACAAACAAAAATCAATCTTACCGAGCGAATTAGAATACTGTAATTATTTGGGAGCGTTCCATGAGCTCGCTTGTTTATGATTATTTAAAGAATCGCGAACTCAGCTGAACAGCAACGATAAAACAAACAATTACAGAAGAATCACTGGAATACAAACGCTGGAAAAAAGCGGTAAAAGTATAGTGCTGCAAAACGATCTCTTCTAAAAGTTCCTAATTTATTCCCTTGTTGATAATATACTAAAATAACCAAGAAATACCACAATTTCAGTGCTATCACGTCAGGAAAAGAAATAAATTAATTTTAAACTGACGACGGTTCGGACTTAAAGAATATAAATATGTAAGCCTTTAAGGCAAATAACGGTTAGTAAATGCTTTTATCTGTGAAAACTATTCACAAATTTTATTGAATTCCATCAACTTCACCGTTAAGGTTTTCGAATCCTACTATACATTATTTATAATACATATACGTTTGGAATATGATTGTGGATATAAGATTAATTTTTCCAGCTCTAGTCCAGCGTTGACTGTGGACTGAAGGCATAGTGGGATGACTGGACGTCGAGGCTGCTGTTGGAGGAGCAGGAGCTCATGGAGGGAGCCCGCGTGGACCTGGCCGAGGAGGCGGACGACGATCCGCTGGAGGAGGAGGAACTGACCCAGGCGTGGCCACTGCGCCTCCGCCGCTGACGCACCAGACCCAAAACCGATCCTGCCACCGGAGTGGAGGCGGAACTGGCCGACATCTGCCGCCGAAGGCTGGCGTTCAGGGAGATCTGAACGGGTTCCGGAGCAGGTGCGGTGGCCGGACGTTGTGCCGTCGTCGCCTCCGAGCCAGATTCCAGATCGCTGGAGGTGGAGGTCGGCGAAGAAGCCTCCACGATATCCACCGAAGCAGTTGGAGCATTCAAGACCCGTCCATCCAGCAGTTGCAAAGTGGGAACACTTCGCGCCAGAAGAGATCTATAGAGGGGCAGTCGGCAGACGGGATTCCCCTGCAGCTCCACCTCCTGCAGCTGCGGACACATGCCGAGGAAGGAGAGCAGGCCCAGTTCGCTGATCCGGTTGTTCCTGGCCCTCAGAACGCGCAGGTGGACCAGTTCGGCCAGCGGATCCACCCGTTGGATCATGTTCCCATCGGCGATGAGCACCCGGATGGCCGGCAGTCCACTGGTGCCGTCGAAGCTGTTCAGGCCGCAGTTGCTGATGTCCAGCCGGGTCAGCTGGAGGAGGCCGTAGCCCAGGTCCCGCAGCGAACTCAGCACACTGCCACTCAGGTCGAGGCTTTGGAGGCGCGGCAGGAAGAGCGAGAGGCGGGACAGACTGATCGTGTAGGAGATCACGCGCAGGCGCACCGACTCCACCGCCTCCAGATCCGTGCGCTGTGTCACGCGCCGCTGAAAGGACATCAAAAGGATATTTATAAAAAAAGATTTATTTATGTAACTGTTGTTCATTAATATTGGGAACCTATTCTATGTTATTCCCACATTTCGGGAAAATATTTATAATGCATCAAGCCTGTAATTAATAACAGAAAGAATTAAATAAAGTATACAAATTTGTTACCTAATTCATAGTCTAATTTAGCTTGTAAATTTGTAAAACTAGAATTGTTTAGCTTAAGGCCCCGTAGCTATAGCTAAATTTAAGTTCGCCTGTAAATTTTACATTATAGTCGAACATTAAATAATAATAATTTATAATGCACTTTCGACTTTAAGAACTTTAATTTCTTGAAATCTTTATATGTGGAAGTAATATAAATTTCATTCGATTTTACGAAGAATAATGCTAAAATGAATTGTTTATCGCATTTTTTTGTCGAGTTTTAGAAGTTATAAGAGAACATAATAATGAATAAAATAATGTTATAATTTTTTTTTTATGATTAAAATGGAACTTGGAAGAAGTGGCAGTGCTTGCAAATAATATTTCGAAACAACATATTTTATTTGGCCTACCAGTAGCTCGTCCAAGGTCGGTTCAGGGGCTTGTTGAGGCAAAACCACGGGCAGCAAATGAACGAAGGCCGGAAGGTGTTGGGTCTCCTCGGTTATGGGCACATCCCGGTCAAACGAGTTGCGGCGGCCCAGTTGTCGTCTATTGAACTGTAGTGCCCGCTGCTGCTGCTGGGCGGGATTCTGCTGGTTGAGCCGGACTTCAGGCGGAGGCATCCGGACCTGGGCCAAGGCCGCCGGGCCAGGAGGAGCCAGTAGAATGGGCAGCTCCGCCTGAAGGGAGTGATCCGGAGATGTTTCCAGGTACTCGGCAGGAGCCTCCAGCAGCGGCATTATCCGGTTTGTTTAGTTTAGTTTAGATCCTTTTTTAATGCCCGGCTCTGTATTTTGACTGTCTTCATTGACATAACAACCTAAAGGTTTCCATGGGCAACGCTCAGTGGTGGAAAGGGTGTCATTATTTATTTGTTTTAGTCTTGATGGTATTATATTTAAATACTATTTCCCGAACCCTAGATAAAAAAATAAAATAATATTTATGTCAATGAAACACCGAAAGGTTGAGAGCTTTTTTCGAAGTTTTTTATTTGGCTTATTTTATCCTTTCAGTTATTAAAATCCTTTAAAATCTAATTTGGTTATGTCTGGTAGTTTCAAGCAAACAAGTGGAAATGTTTCGACTTTAAAGTGCAAGAATTTGGGTGAATAAACTTTCCCTGTGGCCCTGCAAACACTATATAAATCGAGTAAAAGGTCTTAGTTTGGTTTAAATGTATATGAATATGTGTATCGATCTGCCTTTTTGCAGCATTCCTCTGCTCGCCTTTATTACTCCTTAACCGCATTTTTTTTGGCAATAAGCCCACTGACGTCAGTGTGACGTCATGGTCGTGACGTTCGCTTTTCACAAACTCTCTCTCACGAACTTTCTTTCTCTCTTTCCTGTGTCTGTCCGCATTTGGGAGAGCTTGGCAAGAGTTCTCAATTCCCTTTATCCAGAGGCGGATCTTAAGGGGGGTGTTCGTGGGTTCGGGATGAGACCTATAAAAGAAAAATAAATTAAATCCATAGCTAAACAAAAATTAAAAAATAATTCTGCTTAATTTTACTGAACAATTTAATTAGTTAAATTTTCTTAAAACACTTTAATACATTTATTTTTATTTATATATTTATAATTATTCAATACTTGTTTTTATGGTATCCCCTAGATTTTCAGGATCCGCCCCAACACAATCTTTGGCCATTTCAAGGGCCATTAGCTAACAGCAACGCCAGAAGGCTCCCCAGTCTGTCTCCCTCTCTCGCTCTCTCCCTCTCTCTCTCTCTCCTCCTGAGCCTCTCTTTCCCCCTCTGGTTGGCTTTACTATAATCAAATTTTCCTGACGCCTGTCAAGCTTTTGCCGGCTTTTGTGAATTTTCCGTGGGGGCGTTTGGGGTGGTGTTGGCTCTTAGGGGAGGCACTGTTGTTGTTTTGGTTTTGGCTGGAGCTTTTTCCATTGACGTCATTAGAGGCGAAAGCTGCGCAGTGAGCTGACATCCTACCACGCATTTATCGATTACACAGGGGAGAGAGTGGGAGAAAGTAGGAAAGAGCGGTGGAGAAAGGACGTACGTGTGGGCGAATTCGGTTTTTGCAAATGCTAGCGAAAAATCGCACTTAAATTTTATTTTGAAATGTAAAAAAATTAAAATAAAATATAAATATTTTATAATACCAAAAATCTCTTTGAAGTACACACACTCTACAAAGATTATATTTAAATTCCACTCATTGATAAAAATGTGATATTTCTCTCAGTGCAGCGCAGCTGCTTCTCAAGTGTGGGTTCAGGTGTTGCCAATAAAATCCCATCTTCAGCTCGCACATTTTTATAGATGCCTAAAAATAGAATTTGTCAATAATACCAACAAACACAGGCACAACAACACACAAACACACACCCGAAATGTGTGGGTGCCCGAACACGCACTGTTGACGTCATTGTCCTTAAAGCTCTGGCGCTCTCCTTTCGTCCCGTTACTACGTTACAACCACAGCGAAACTGGCTCTCTCACAATCTCTCACCAAAAATACCGTTCGGCTAATTATTGCTCTCTTTTCGACGTAGGCGTCGCTGTCGCTGTTAACAGTGGGTTAACTTAACAGAGGCTTGAGACTACGATAAGAACATTCGACATTTGTCTACGTGAAACGTCAAAAAGTATCCAAAATACAATAGTTAACGGTCTAAAAGGTGTAAATAAAATAAATTTTAAGTTTTGAGTCAAAAAACTCAAAAGGTAAATTATTATTTTTGGATAAAGGGACAAATAAAATCAGTCATAATTTCCTAACACAAAGATAAAAAAAGTTAAATTCAAAAATTGTTTTTAATACATTTTTAATTAGCAGACAAATGCTAAGAATCTTTAGTTTAGTTACCCACCTTGTATTAATATATTAGCTATGATATATTTTAATATTTTTGCCATTTTACTAAAGTCGTTCTAACAAAAGCGGTTTCTGTGTCAGCCCTAATTGAGTCTATCGCAAACTCAAACCTGGGTAGAACATTTGAATACTTTCCTAGACATTTCCTCCCACTAAAAGTAACAGTTTCTGTAATTTTCCCCACTGTTAAAGGCGGCAGCGAAGTCGACGCCAAAGAGAATTGGTGGCTCCAAAGTCGAGAGAGCAAAATCTATTTAAGGGCCACGCCAAGTCCAAATCGTTGTTATTGCAGAACAGTTTTTCGAACGCGTCGCTTGGGTTGCGGTTCCGTTCGCCTCGAAAAATATTGAGAAATATCAGAGAAAGCCATGGATAAGGCCGAGTGAAACAATCACGCGATAACGTAACGTCAAAGGATTGATATTTCCGAGGGTACAGCATGTTTTCAGAGCGTTGATGATACTCGATTCGGATATATTCGATTCGGATAGTGAAGCCTTGAGGAAAGGATATGCCACCAGCTCGCAGCTGAGCTGCATTCGCTGTCCTGTGTCGTAGTGGTCGTGTGTCCTCTCGCGAGTGAGCAGTGCAGTGTGTGTGTTATTTGGGTCAAAAGCTGCAGCAGCACAAAGTTCCCGTTCCCGTTTCCGTTACCGTTCCCAGGGGGTGTCCACCTGTTATGCAGCTGGCCTAGGATCCAGGCTCCAGGATCGAGCATCCGGGTATCCACTGAGAGATCCCCAGATGGAGGCGAAGGTGCACCGCCAGCATCAGCGGCATCGCCGCACGGAGGCGCGTCAGCGGCGGCTGGAACGCGAGGCGGCGGCCACGGGCGGACCACCGCCCACCACGCCCGAGCGGGCGGAGGCCTTGGACTGTGCCACCGCCCTCAACGAGGGCGTGACAACGGCGGATCCCAGCGGCAGTGGCGGCACACCCAGCAGTGCGGGTCGCATCAGTGCCCAGAGTTCAGCGGACAGCATCGAGTTGGTCGGTTCACCCAGTCAGACGTCCCAGCAAACGGTGGTCCTGGTCAATGGGCACATTCCCCCTGGTCAGGAGGAGGAGGGCGGGCAGGAGGAGTCGCCCCTGGGCGCTGGCAATCCCCGGGAATCACCGCCGCTGCCCAAGCAGAGCGATGGCAGTCGCAACTCCTCCGGCGATGCGATGAGCCTGAGGGAAACCCTGCAGCAACTGCCGGCCACCCATCACCATCGATCGAGACGCACTTACTCGCCTGCTGCGGATCCGGATGCCTCCTTTCATCGCGGCATCCTGGGCTACATGGACCGGGAACTGAAGCAGAGCTCGCCCACGCCATCCGCCCCGGCGGGAACCGGAAACGGAAATGGCAATGGTAATGGCAATGCCACGGGAGCCTCCCGGAAACAGCAATCCCTGTCCGATCCTCAGGCCAGTCCCGCCCAGCGATCCCTGCGCTCGCGGAGCAGCTTCGACAAGAGTCCTCGAAGGAAGCGCAGCAAGTCGGAGTCCCGGAGGCGAAAGGAACGCAAGATGATAGCCGCCGGCGAGATGGAGGTGCGCCAGGCCAACGAGACCCTGATGCGGTACCTCAAGCAGTGCTCCGACATGCACGACGCCTCGCTCTCCGGCGAACTGGAGATCGACCAGAGTCTGGAGGAGCGACGCGTCCACCGGAAGACCAAGTCGCAGAGGGACAAGCGCGGCCAGCTAATCAGTGAGTAGTAATTGGATTAGTTTAGTTTATCTCAGTGATTCCTTCTTCCACCTGTTTTAATATTTATTTTTTTTTTGTTAAATTAAAACTAAATTTAATGCAAAAAAATGGCACTGGAAACTGATATCCTACAGCCTGTTTTTTTTTATAATTTCTTAATATATTAAGTTAATGTGTACTTTTTATTGGAGAAAATTCATTTTTTAAGTTCCAGCATTATACACCACTTTCTAGAGCCCCAATAAAGACCAATTATTCAGAAGCAAAGATACTCTATTTTCTTGTCTTTTTATATAGCTTAATTATAGTTTTCTTTAAAATACTTTAAAAAATTAAAAAGAACTCTTAGAAATTCCGAATTGATATCCAAATTTGGTGACATCTTTCTGTGTAGTCCCCGTGTTTCCCACTTCCAGGTCTCAGTTCCCATTGAGTAAAACCAGCTGGGGCAAAAGCTCCACCCTTCCACCCGGTCACCCACTTACTGTTCTCTCGATTCTGCGCAATCGCCTGTTTAAGGCACTCGAAAAAAGCCATGAGATATTTCTTGAACCACATTTGATTTTTAAGAGCCTCTTAAACAATAATATTGTATAAATAAACCGTAAAATAAGTGCTTAGTAATTTAATATTTCTAAATCTTAAATCATTTAATTTTTAGTGTTTATTAATCTATTTTTAATATAATCAATTTTTACATTTTATTGAAAGTTTTTAAAGTAAAAACCTTCCTTTTTTCCTTCTTACAAACCAAATTTAATCCATCTATAAATGTATACGTTTATTTTTAGAATTATTATCATTATCTACCAATTTCTTTGTGTGCAATCATATAATCCCATTCGAATCCTGCCTTCTCCCTCAGGCAAACTGTACTCGGCCGGGGGAATATCCTCGATTCTGAAGGAGCTGGCCGACGACATTGCTCCCGCCGAGGGCGAGGAGATCTACAACCCATTCACGCCGGTGGTCTCGCCCACGGACGATGCGCCCGCGCACATCGACAAGATGTTCCTGCAGACGTCATCCGGATATCGACCCGTGGAGCACAGCTACTACAAGCGCTCCTTCCTGGGCGCCGGTGTCCGTGGATCCGGCGGAATCGGAATGTCGACTTCCGGCGGAGGTGGCGGAGGTCGCCTCGATGGCATCTCGGCCGCGGAGTTGGGTGGCGCCGGTCGCCTCTTCCGCTCCAGCGGCAGCCACGCCCACGGCGGTGCCGGAATGGGCGGAAGTGCTGGCGGCTCGGCGAGTGGGCGTGGCAGCTACGGAGATACCCGCTGCCTAATCGATGCCGACTTCAATCGGTGAGTTTGTCTTTGATATGTTTTAAGTTTTAGAAAAATTTATGCAGAACCATTCCTTTAATTACCGAGGAACATTTGAAATTATTCATATATGTACAAGTCAATTATGTGAAATTAAATTATATTTATTAAGTTTTTTAAGGTTGTAGGTAATGCATAACTAATTTCCTAATTAAATTTCTTAATTCCTAATAGAGAAGTTTTTAGCTAACTCCTAATATTTCTTAATTTTTTGAATTACCGCACCCAGAAAAATTGAGAACGAAAAAAATCAACATCGACCGATCTTGATTTTAGTATTCGTATTCTCACTTTTTTCTTCTTGATATCAAGATGAAAGCAGTGTTGATTCTAGTATTCCCAGTCAAAGTCAATCTCAGTTTTTATGTTGTGGAAGAGGGACGTGAGGAAAAGACATCGAAAAAATGAGAGGAAAAGGGCCGAATTCCTCTCTTGTAGCTATCGGGCAGTCATGCTTCTTGATATCGGTAGCCTAGGGGACTAAAGCGTGCGGATTATATGTTTTGTAAGCGTATAGTCGGAAGTGTGTGTTCAGTCCCGCGTCGAGGCGGAAATTCTTTGCGTTTTTTTTTTTTTACTCATTAATATTAATATTAGGATTTTGTTAATCTAACACAAATAATGGCTTAATAAGAGTAAAAACCAAGAACCCAAGAGAACAAAATGTGATTGAACTTTGTACAGCGCCTCATGTGATGCTTCCATGGCGCAGCTGGTAGAGTGTTTGACTGCAAACTGTGAGGCAACGGGTTCGATTCCCACGACCGACCAAAGGTGTTTTTCCCAAGATAGTAAGTTATTTGAATTTTATATTTATCATTTGTTAATTATATAATAATTTCAGTTATTGTTTCAGTTAAAATTTGAAACTAAATGTGTTCTTATATACGAACATAGTATAGGGTAACGTCATCCATGTGTTTAAATAAAGGAAAGAAAAATAAGTTGTGAAACGGGGGGAACCAACAACAACACCGACGGGGACAGGAGGGGGTGCAAGAGGCAAAATTCCCGATTCCTCAATTATTTTTTTTTCTTCTTCTTATTCAATTTGTATCTTAAAATCGACATCGATTCGATGTTGAAACCGAGAAGACGTCATCTCGATATCGATAGCACACATACTCAAAAACCATTCTCAAAACCGAGATGACATCGATGTTGATTTTAGTATTTTCGATCTCGGCTAGGTTTTGTGATCGAAAATACTAAAATCAACATCGATGAGAACGGTTTTTTTTCTCGGTGCGTAAGAAGCCGAAAATATTTTTCCCCTCAGTTTCTATTAACTTGAACTATTTTAGTTAAAGTTAAATATAAACAAAATATCTATGAAGCTCACATAGAGTAGATTAATTTTTCCCATTATTTCTAAACGCATTCTAATCCCCATTTAAATCCCCTTCCAGCAATGGCATCACCAGCAACATTCAACTAGCCTGTGTAGTTCAACGAATCTGGCTGCTCATCTCGAACATTTGCCACGGCCTGCTAGCCGGTCTAGCCCTGGCCCACCTACTCTTCGTGCTGAGCAGCCACCCCATGGACTGGGCCAAGGTCATCAATGGCATGAGTCTCGCGGGCGAGACAATGTCATCCAGCGCCACCGCCCAACCCCCATCCGCAGCGACGCCCTCGGCGATGGACCTCAATCCTGGCGATCGGGGAACGGAGTCGAGTGGATCCCCATCCCCATCCTCACCAGCATCCGGTAGTGGAGGCAGTGACGCCCTGGCCCTGATAAGCGACTACGCGGGATTCGCGGAGATCTACCTGAACACCTTCTACTGCTTGGCCATAATCTGTCTGGTTTCTGTATTCGATCGGTGAGTTAGGGGGTGGTATTAAAAATAATACTTTTAAAAAATACACAATTTTGTTAAAGAAAGGGTACAATTTTGCAACTAATTTTGTTTAACAATTTATGGTCTAGTTTCTATTAGCTAATAGTCACGAAATAGTTCCAATTTAACCACTTAAAAGCTCTGTAAATATTTTTAGGTTTTATAACATTTTGTTCAAGAAAGAGTAAAATTTTGCAACTAATTTTGTTTAATATTTTATGGTCTGGTTTGTCTAAGCTAATAGTCACGAAATAATTCCAATTTAACCACTTAAAAGCGCTGTTGGAACTAAGCATTTCAGTAGAATTTAAGTAGCTCCCTCACTTTCAGTAGCTTCGTCGAATCTAATTGTGTCCTTAGAGTCTTTCCGATGTCCTTTGGCTTGATTAAAAGTCAATTTGGCCTACGCGCAACCTTCGTCAGCAGTCGGCTAAAAATAGGAAACCCTTCCCCCAGCGAAGACGAAGTTCGCCTCGAGAACTCATTGACCTCAGGTGGCTGATGAAGGATTCGTAGGGAGTTTCATTCAGCTGGAAGCCAGCCGGATGTGGGTTAGCCCTCGAGAGCCTCCCGATTTGGTTTCTGGTCTAGACTGTTGGGGGGTGAAATCATTCTGGAGGCGCTGGAAAGTGAGCTACAATGTGTGTGTGTGTTGCTTAATGAAATTGTGACCTCAATTTGGGAACTTATTCGGCTTCGCTGGCGCATAGAAATAATTTGTATGGCTCGCATTGCGTGGCCGCTTTCATCAGCCACAAAATATTTTAATGCCCTTAAACTTTGCTCTTTTTGCATGCCAAAGTCGCTGCCCACACACTAGCGAAGCGCTCTGCCTGCACTCTTGACCTTTAAAGGCTGCGCCAGTCGATGGCACAAGTGTGTGGGTGGTTTCAGGGTGGTTTAGGTGGCTAGTGGGTGGTGGCGAGCGTTGGTAAAGGAACACAACTGTCTGCCGTCGTTTGGCCATTCGAATTGTGCCATTTTCGGCTGGCAAAAGTGTGAAACTGTGTATGACATTTCGCTTCGTTATCCCAGCGCCAGTTGATTTATGTGCGGCTGTCGCTCTGCTAAATGTTAAGTATCTCCCGGCAGCGGAGTCTGTGTCCTGACCTTTGCCCCTTGCCGAATGGAGTGCGGCGGAGGATTTGCTTTCAATTAATATGCAGGCGATTAAATGTCAGGATCCTGACATTAAATGTCGACATTTAAGAATTCGTGGGAGTATTGCACCAAAGAAAGTTACTTCCCTGCAGCAAATTGGACATCTGAACTTTCGAATATTCGTCAAGTCTTGAAGGCAGTTCCAAATTTCAACAGTTTATTCTATGTTTTTTTTCTTTCTGACGTCACATTTTCGTTTATATTTCTTGTGCTTTTCCATTTCCCCACTTGCACCTTCTTATCAGTGATCAAAATGCCCCCTCCACTTGATATGGTAATGCAACCTCCAATTAGTTCTAAGGTCAGCTCAAGTTCATTAGACGTAACCTCGGTCAGTTACAAAGTAGTAGTAGTTGTGCCTTGGTTATTTTTAGGACTTTCCGGAAATAAATTAGCAAAGTGAAATTAGCAAAAACTCAGTAATGATGTTGGGTAAAGATTTCCTGAGATCTCAAGAGAGACTACTTCCGCTTTGGAAAGCAAAATCAAGACAACTATTATCTCCATTTCAAGAACGTTTATTCTCTAATATTTTCTCAAACTAAGAACTTTTGAATCAGTTTTTTCGTTCCTCAATTGTTAGGATATTAACTTATTAAAATAACTCAAATAAATACTGAGGCTCAACCTACTTGTTTCATTTTTTCCTTCAGCATGGACATCTGCCGCTGGAGCTTCTCGAATGCCAGCGAACTGATCTCGTTTCGTTGGCTCATCATCACCATGATCTATGTGGCGACAATAATCCTAACAATTTGCTCCGATTCCATCGACGAGAAGCTGTACCTGTTCAACAACAATGCCAACATTACGCTGACGCAACAGGAGATGGTAAGATAACCCTGCTGATCCTTAAAAGCCTGAATTAAATACCATCTATATATATATCCCACTTCGAACAGCTGAGGAACAGTGTGCAGAGTGTCTGGAGCAGCTTGTCGGTTACGAGGAGCATTGCCGCCATATCGGGATGGATTATGATCGGACTGACGCCGCAGGAGGACATGCTGTATGAGCACCTGGTGGATCTTACCAAATATCAGTTGACAAATAATTGAATTTAAGGCGAACGCGACATTTCGACTAGTTGTAAATAGTTTTGTAGTTGAACTCTTAGCAGCTGTTGTTCAGTTATTGGCTTTTTATATGTACGGCATAATCGAAACGCAATAGGACTCTTAAGCTTTAATGACGTCTCTTAAGGATTCACATTGATGCCCTTCACAGGCCGCTAGAACAAACCAAATACCCAGAGAAAACCAATTATATGACAACCAAAGAACCCAGTGGTTGACCTTCGAGTTAGTTGACTAAGCAAATATAGTAAACGCAGGATATAGATGCAATATAACGATGGAAAAGTATGAAATACCTATATTTACCAGATAGATGTATCCATGTACTTATGCATATATACAATATGTTACCTATATAGATATACACATAGCTATACGCATGCTGATATACATTATATACGCGAATATAGAAATATTTACAAAGTACTTGAAATAATTTTTCTTACACATATCGTCTAAAGAAACGGAACCCCTTGTTTATTCATCGTTGCGGCAATTTTACAGCAAAAGGCTTCCCCAATTAGATCCTCAGTCGATAAGCATTGACTGTATTAATAATAATTTAAGCAGGTGTAATTTGTATAAAGTTTTGCTATGCAGCAAACAGAAGTGTGTACATTAGGGCGGTCCACCTTTGTATGGAAAATTTTAAGGTCCTACTCTCACCCGCTTATACGGTGCGCATTGTGGTATTCAAGGTATATCAAAAGACAATTTTAAAAAAATCGTGTTTTAGAGTCTGCGAATTGGTTTCAAAGTTTATCACCCATACGCACTGTTGCCTTCGATCAAAAAGTTTTTCTGATCAAGGTGGCATAGATATCAACAATTCAGTTGATGTTTTGCTCTCCTTTTTTTTTACCAATTATTCCAACGAAATTCATAATTTGACAAGACAAGAAATGGGAGAGCGATTTTTTTCGACCAAATTCGAACTGTTATACACAGGGAACGAAAATAACTGTTATTGTAAATTTTCCATACAAAAAAATCACGCACTTAGAAGGGTCCTAAAATTTTTTTAAATACACCATAATTTTTATTAGCCATTGTAGTTTACAAATCCGTAATGATTTTTATTTTTTGATTTTTATAATAAAACTCAAAAAATAACTGTTATTTTTTGATTTTTATGAATAACAGTTAATCCCTTGACATTTTTAAAAAAATGAAATAATTAAAAAAAACATGATACCCGTGCTTTTTATAACTTACTAAAAATTTGTTAAAAAAGGCAACCGCGCATATTTTATACCTATATTTTTTTAAAATTTTGTTTACCCACAAAATCGCCATAAATCAAGTTTGAGTTTTATTTTTGATCACGACGAATAACTGTTATTTGTCAACTTTTATTATAAAACTCAAAAAATAACAGTTATTCTTTGAGTTTTACTTTACAAATCAGAAAATAACTGTTAAAGTGTGATTTTTAAAATAAAACTTATAACAGTTACGTTCCCTGGTTATACATGTCGTATGAGTAATTTTAAAGCAAACTTTAAAGACGTTTCGCAAGGTCTAAATTCGGAAAAAAAATTTTTTTGTTTTCACATACATTTTTTGCATACTTTAACATACCATGTTAAGGGGTGAGAAAAGAATTTCATTTTTTGGACCGCCCTAGTGTACATAGAACTATATTAAAATTATTTACACTGCACACTGGGCCAGCCGATCAGATTTTTGGCCAAAAATACGTTTTTCTTTTTTAAGAAAATGACCAAATTGAGTTTGGGATCCTTTTTATAATACATTAAACTAATTTATGCCAAAGTTTCAAAGAATTCGGGCAAGTAGTTTTCTTTTACCATATTTTCAAAGTGAAAAATTCATAAAATATTGATGGAAATGAAAAAAAATTTAGAAGTCAAAGATGCTGATGTTGCTGTTCGACTTCTTTCTGAAACTTGCAGAAGGGATTATTTTCAACAAGTAAAAACTATAATATAGCTCGTATGTCTTACTTGTTTGCTAAAATAAATGTTATTGTTAATTTTTACGCTTTTTTTCAGCAAATGAGTACTTTGCTTTTCGAGTGCCTTCGAGTGCCATCCCCAAATTAGTTCATTCCTTCAAAAAAAAAATTCGTTGATCAATTTACTAAAAGCGTAGCCCACCGACTCGATGCGGTTTTGCCTTAGTTTTCGGTAATTTAAGTTTTAATTGAAGGCTTAACTCGAAGTCGAGCTATTTTGAAGAGCTTAGCTAAGAGAGCCCAAGAGTATGCCATACTTTATTTCTTCAGGTTTTGGTGAACATTTTGCGCTCAAAAATTTGATTTTAGTGTGACTAACATCTAAAATCTACTTTTTACGTACACTAATCGATTATGGTATTTTCCAAACCTATATCTATCTATTTAATCAGGACTATGCAAATAAAAATGTAGCATACTTTTGTGATGACTTCAGAATATGTCAAATTAACATTAAACAAATCAAAAAACAATATTTTTAAACAATTTTTTTTACATAATTTGATTATATAAAACTTAAAAGGTAACAAGAACAAAAAAATAGAAATTTTTTTTAAATCGATTGTTTGATAAACGTTGATGTGGGAGCCTCCGAAAGTTGCACTTTTTAACGGTTCATAAATCTTAAATGACATAATATTTTTTAGTGATGTTAATTTTTTTTAGTTTGTTTTATCTCATACTTTATTGTTTTCGAAAATGGAAGAAGTGCGTCTTCTAGTTATTTTTTTAAAAATAAAAAACCGAAAAGTACGTAAAATTTTCCGACTTTGGTCTGGATTATCTATATCATATAAAATTCCAAGAAATTTTACTTTTAGTTCGTTGGAAAGTTCAATCTTTTAAGAAAAAAACGCAAAAAACTGCATCCTTTTAACTGTCCTAGGAAAGAAATTACAGATTTTTGGCCAAAAAATTAACTTTCTGGCCCAGTGTGCACTGCTGCCCTCTAATTTTCTGATTAATATGATATTTATTAAACTTTCTTGTTTTTAGAGGCATTAAAAACAATTAGAAATTTTACCTGAGCTGTATATAAACCGAGTGCAATAAAATAACGAATATTAAAGTTTAATTATACACTAACCAATATACAGAGGCAAACGTAATGAAAATATATGTAATGAAAAGTGAGCTAACGAATCGATCAATGCGGATGACAAGGAAATCTCATTGTAAACTTGTATATAAAAAAAATATAAACGCAAATAAACAAAAATAATGTATAAAGGCAAGAAAAACACACATTTTACTTATTTAAAAGGTTGGGATAATATTATTTTTATGTAATTAAAAGAAGATTTCATCCCTTAAAATGTATGTGTTATTGAAACACAAGAAAAAATCCATTTGTGGAACATTTTTCTGTTTTTTTTTTGTACTGAAGGAAGAAGAATTTACAAAAGTTAGATTTTTTGATCTTGATTCCAGTTTAAATTCAGTAAAGACTTTTTAACGGTTTTAAAAGAAATACTTTTGTGATCAGTTTTAGGTGGTGTGGTAGCACTTGTCTTTAGTATTTTTGGATTTTCAGTATCTTTCAAGTATTTAAATACATCAGGATGGCTTTAGTCACTTTTAATCGATGATTTTGCAGCACTATACTCTTCCCTCGCTTTATAGCATCATCTTAACTTTGATCTGGTTTTCTTACGAATTGCGCAGTTTCTTTTCATTAAGATTTAACCTCTTTGCGGCATCTTAAAAGTAGTGTCAATTTTCACCTGAATTGCCAATGAAGTCAAACCATTCCTGGACATCATCATGAAAACGCCAAACGTAAACAATCTTGCAGAGGAGCCCCAAGTTTCTGGCTCTTCGCTGGAATCAACTACTGACAACTCTGTAAGCCACAAATATATTTGTATTTATCAAATTTATTATAGCTTAAATTATTTAATTGCAGTTTAACAGCGACTCAGATGCAGAGGTTTTATGTGCAGCAACTGATCAACTTAAAAGTGTAAAAAAGTGCAAGACTAATGAGAAGAAAAAAATAAATGATTTAGAGGAGCGGCTAGTCTTTGAGAAAGAGAAGATTCGGCATTATGAAGCTCTTATCAGAGACAAGGACGATATAATTAAATCTCTCAAGTGGATCGCCGAATCTGAGGACATAATTATTAAACAGATGCAAAGTCAAATTAATGATTTGCAGAACGCACTTGACTTAAAAAATCCGTTAAACATAACCGACCAGAAAGACGTGTTTAATAGTTCTGAGAAACCTATTACAGAAAATATCAACCAAATTCAAGAACCCAACATACAAGATCAAATTAATTTACTTAAATTGACCAATGCAAAATATGTGACACTCATTGACGAGTTGGAACTAAAACTTAAGGAAAAGGAGGATATAGTAATACTCTTTGAATCAAAAGTAGCGGAATTGGAAAACCAATTCAAAAAAGATGAAGTTATTTTGAGAGCAGAAATTGCCAAACTAGAAGATAAAGCTAAAGATACATCTGCGGAGATCTTAGAAAAAGATGAGCAACTACGTAAATACACTTCAAATGCTAATAATGGTAGTGAGATACAACCTACTTTACTGCTAAATTTTACCAAAAATAAGAATATAAAACTGGTTGAAATGCAGGGGATTGATCCCTTTATGGCAGTTTTCGAAGATATTCAAACTGCTGGTTCAGATTGGATGGTCATTCAGCGGCGGATCGATGGTACTGTGAGTTTTTCTCACAACTCTGAATTACCATGTAGCGTTGGCTTCGGTAACATAAATAGTGAATACTGGATTGGTTTTGACTTGCTACATCAAATAACAAACACTCAAAAATATGAGCTGTATGTAGAACTTGTAGATTTCGATGATGTAACAGCTTATGCCAGATACGATAATTTTACTGTTGGAAGCAAAGATGAGAAGTATATGTTAAAGTCTCTTGGATCCTACTCGGGAAACGCTGGGGATGCTTTTCGCAGTCTTGAAAAACAAACAGTGGATAAATGGACCAAAACTGACAAATCAATATTCTTCTGGTGGTATACACCCAACATGCAATGGTAAGTGACCAGATAAGTAAAATTGTTCATTATATCGCTAAATGTTTTTCTTTTAAACGTTCAGCAATTTAAATGGTCCCTACTACAATTCTAAGCTGAAATTAAATAACATTTACGGCCTTTGGTGGGGAAGATGGAATATAGGAAAATCAATATATTCTCTGAAGTCCTGCAAAATGTTGATAAGGCGAAAGTTACAATTTAAGTAAATTTTAATATACTTTAATAAACATTTTTCATATTTAACTTTTGATACGTTCCATGACAAAGAAGTCCAGTAGATTCACATGAAAAAATTGTTTTTTTATTCAGTTTATTTTTTTATTTTATGATGTTAATTTAACTTTTTTGAATGTGTATCAGGATATATACGAATGAATGTATGCATGTATTCCAGATTTCGGTTTGGATCAGAACAATTGTCATTGCTTAATAAACATTATATCTTCCAATAACTGACTTTCAAAATTGTAACGGTTTCGATAGAAATGTTTATGTGATCAGTTTTATTTGGTGTGGAGCACTTGTCTTTAGTATATTTTTTGCGTACTTAAGTATGTCCAAATCCATAAAAATGGCTCTAGGCACTTTTAAACGAAGATTTTGCAACACTTTATTGTTCCCTCGTATTTTAGCATCATCTTAACTTTGGTCTGGTTTTTGTACGAATTGCGCAGTTTCTTTTCATTAACAATTAATTTCTGCGACATCTTAAAGGTAGTCACGATACTCCATTTTCAGCTGAATGACAATAAAGTCAGAAAGTATTCTCATTTAAAAGCAACTTCTGGCCACAATCATGAAAACGCCAAACGTAAACAAACCCACGGAAGAGTCTCAAAGTTCTTCGCTGGAATCACTCCACTCTGTAGGATACACAGTTATAAAAACATTTTAAAATTCCGTATAATAATGATTCTTTTTACAGTTCAATAGCGACTCCGAAAGAGAAGAGTTACATGGTACAAGACGTAATAAACGGAATCTAAGTAAAGTCGCCGAATTGGAGGACAGGTTAGCAGTTAGTGAGAAAAAAAAGATCAGGCTTTACGAAGTTATTATTAGAGACAAGGACAATTTAATAAAAGCGATCACCGAAACAAAGGACTTAAGCATCAAAATTAACGATTTGCAGAATGCGATTAACTTTAAAAACTCATCAAATTTTAACAATGCTCAAGAAGGTTCAACAAACTTTGTTTCGAATTCTTCTAAGTTAAGTCATTGGAATAGCGAAAATTTCACTCGAATTCAAAAGGAGATAATGGAAAACCAAATTGAGTCGCAAACGAAACAAATCGCTGAGTTGAAATTAAATCTTCAAGAAAGGGATGCTACAATCGCCGAGTTTAAATCGAAAATTGAAGAAAAGGAGAAATTGGAAGAAAATTTCAAGAAAGAAAAAGGTTGTCTGAGAGCTAAAATTGCCCAACTTGAACTTAAAGCTAAAATCATCTCTACTAAGCCCAATGAGAAAGATAAGCAAGTAAAAGAAGCCTCCTCGGCGCTTAATTTAACAGAAAACCCCAAAGTAAGAATGGTTGTGGGACTGAAATTTGGTCCATCCAAGACAGTATTTGAAGATATTCCGTCTGCTGGTTCGGATTGGATAGTCATTCAGCGGCGTCTCAATGGTCAGCTGAATTTTAATCAATATTCGCCAGTGGCATATGATAATGGTTTTGGTGATTTAAGTAAAGAGTTCTGGATGGGTTTTGAATTCATACATCAACTGACTAATACCCAAACACACGAGTTGTATGTTCAACTTGTAGATTTTAACAACCAAACC
This sequence comes from Drosophila takahashii, assembly GCF_030179915.1. Taxonomy (NCBI): domain Eukaryota; kingdom Metazoa; phylum Arthropoda; class Insecta; order Diptera; family Drosophilidae; genus Drosophila; species Drosophila takahashii. The sequence goes on from NC_091680.1 coordinate 15,830,252, forward strand.
ATTTTTGCCAGATACGATAATTTTGTTGTTGGAAGCAAAGATGAGAAGTATGTGCTAAAGTCTCTTGGTTCCTATTCGGGAAATGCTGGCGATGCTTTTCGGAGTCTTGAGAAAAATGCAGTTGTAGGAATACCATCACTTCAAGAATTACACACATGTCTATACTGGTGGCACTCAAACCAGATTCAATTGTAAGTAACATAAGTAACAAATAAGTAGGTCATAATAAGTTAATTTGTATATCTTAATTTTTAAGGTATAACAACTTAAATGCTGAATACAGCCTTTTGCCTCGTAGCGGGCTTGGGTGGGGGAATTGGAAAGATTTAAAGCGTCTGAAATCCTGCAAGATGTTGATAAGGCCAAAGACGAATTAATTCACAAGAATAGTAAATTCCATTTACAATGGTAAGAGCAAAAGTTATTTAACATTTTTACATTAATTAACTCAATGTTTTTATTAACGTTTAGCAACTTAACTGGTCATTCCGCAACTCTCAGCTGAAAACAATTTTCTAAAGAATTATATCTGTTTTTTTTATGTGTAATAACGTTGATTTCAGTTTGTTTCGTTCAGTTTGGTTGTGAAACAGGATAAAAATGTTTCTAGATGGCGCCAAAAAGTTAATGTAGAAAGAAATGTATATGTAATACTAAATGTAATTTGGACTGAATCAAAATCCTTCTCGTTTTGTATTATCATTAAAAAAACATTGTATAATTAATTTAACGACTTTGAGTAGTGGTAAGGATTTATAGGCTTATAGATTTTGACTTGTAATAGGACTTAAGATATTAAATAGTTTTACCAAGAGTGAAATGTAGGGACCGTCTTAAAATTTGAAACAAATAAATTAACATGATCTTAAAAGGTTCTATTTGAACAAGAATTATGACTGTTTATTCCCTAAATTTGGTCTAGTTTAAATGTTATACTTATATTTTCCAAATAATATGATTGAACGTAACCCTTATTATTGCAATTCAAATTGGTTTTATGAGGTAATGAGACATAATTTTGCAGTCAGCGGAATCTGTTAAAAAAATACTTGACAAACGAAACCAACAGCAGCCCAATAAAAGACAGAATTGAGCATGAGTATGTGTCGGATCTTTATGCTCCTGCCGACAGCAACCCGGCAACCAATAAAACTTTTAATGGCCCGCTAAATGGCTTCAAAGCGAAAACAAAGCTGTTAAAATGAGCGCAAGCCACTTCGACCAAGTCGATTCACAGGAGGCACGCTCCACAAATTCCAAATTTAAATGTTCCACATCAATTGCAATTATTCTTTGTTACTGTCTTTGCATTTGTCATCTTTGTCGTGTAAATTATTAATTTGAAATTTCATAATTAACTGAGGTTGTTTACCCAGTTTGTTTGAAGTCTAGTAAGCGGTTTTCTGGCCCATGTCGGTATTTGCATACATAATTTTTAAACATTTTTTGTGACCAGGATAAAGTTAATGGAGCTTATAATTTAACCAATTTTAAATACATTTTTAAAAGCCTCTGGCCAAGTTGGCTATTTAACATGTAAATCATGTTTCTCCCGAGAAAATTGAATGTCTTATAATTAGATGTTCCCGGGATATAACACAAGTCTTTGTCATCGTTATCACAATCGCCAACGTTATCGGAGTAAACGCATTATCATCATTAAACACTTGCTGCAATTATGGCGCTAATTGAATTTCTAAATGAATATAATGACTCGGCAACAACAAAAACAAACGCAAGCGCAGCACAATAGACCAGGATATACTGTTTTGTGGCCTAGCATCTCCTTTACAACGCCGTGAAAATTATAAATATAATTGACATTGGATAACGACTCCTTGATGCCCTTTTTGTGGATGGACAACCCTCGGTAATTTACAATTTTAAAACATTTTATAATAAGTATTTATGAATTTTATATTTAGGCTTGATACAAAATTAAAAGTTTCATTAAATTATTTTATTTTACAATATCAAATTGTTTTCTATTTAATTTATAAAATATTTTGAAAGAAATCAATACAAAAGCATCCAATTCAAATTTATTTAATAACTATTTTTGAAACTTGTGTAATATTTATAGTTTATTTTCATTAACTTTATACCTTAAATCTACGGAAAGTAAATAATTTTTTTTGTTAAATATTTTTTTAAAAGTTTTTATGGCTTATTAAAAATTTTATGTTAATAAAGGTTACTAATTCTCTTTGTATTTTTCCTTCAAAGCCTTTACAAAATATTATACTACAGTTTTCCACTTTTATTTCCTTGTTAGCAGCACAAACCCAGGCGGAAACCCAACAAGGCCCAAGTCCCAAGAATCAAGAATCCTGCCAGCCAGCTCTGAATGAAAAGGACGAGACTGCTGTAATTAGGTTAAACACACACGTGGCTCCAAGTGCCTTTCTGCGAGTGTGCCAGTGTGTGGCCAGGCTGGAGATAAAACGCTGCAAAAATGAGGTGAGAAAATGAAATAAAACAACCAACGGCTGGCGCAACGAATAAAAATGGCGCGTAATTTGCACGTTTAACCGCATGACAGCGAAAAAAATTACACAACCCATGCACAATAGACAAAGTTACAAACACGTACGCATCCTGACAGTGCCGTTTTTCAGGGGGATTTTCATAGGTTCGGAAAAATAGTTTGTTTACTATTTGAAAGTCAAATACTAGACTGGTCCAAAGCTTTCCATTTATTTATGATTGCCACGAATTACCTTGTAATCGTCATTGGTTTTTCAATTAATTTTGAATTAATCAGTTGTATTTTCCTCCGAAATTTACGAACAAGTTAAGGCTAAGAAAATATATTTAAGAACGCTCTCGAATAATACCAAAAGCTAATGATAATTGTAATTTATTTTTAGCAGGACAATGGTCCCCCTTTTAAAAGTCCTGCCGCCGGCACTGTTTCCTCGTGTGAGCTTGTGGTGTCTGAATTACAATTACATCGCAGCAAAAGCTAGAGCACTCAAGTCGCCCAACTGGCCTTGGATAGTTGCTGTTGCTTTTGCTTTTGCTCCTGTTGCTGCGGCTCCTGGGCTGGACATTCGAGCATATGGTCGAGTAATTATCCTGTTGCTCTCACCAACATCTCGGCTTAGCCATCCACCACCGCAGTGCCCTACTTGAGCTCCGCTGCTTATCGAAGTGCCCATCAAGCTGGCTGGTCCGAGATGAGTTGATTAATTGAAATATTCCGAGCCTACGAATGCGGAGGGGAAACTATGTAAAGGGATAGCTCATTGAGAGCATATGTTGGGCCGTCACCGGGCGTATTCAATAAGGATAATGTCATTGTCAGTACGATAGTAAATGATGTATAGGGAAGTGTTATGTTATGCATAAGTTGTGGCTTGTATTCTTGACTAACCATAAGATCAACTTTTAAAGTCATATTTTTGAAAACTATTAAATGTTAATTTATTTAAACTAAATTAAGAATACTTAAGTTATCCCAATTATTTTACTCATTAAAAAATATGATTACAATTAAACTTTTTTTGGGCTTTAACGTTTGAAGCATATTTTAAAGAGATCAGCGAAGTTTCAGTAACGAGACATTAATTAGCATTCTATTATTCGGTTATTTCTTTAGCCTATTTTTCCACAGTAAAAAATAATTTTTGTATCAAATTTAGTTTACAATTTTGAGCTTTTTTTTTCTTGAGTATATTTTTGAAAGTCAAAAATTTAAGATAGTTCTGTACAAAATCCATTGGCAAACCATAAGAAGGGTATCATCCTGTCTCTGAGACTTTGCTGTCGCAGGACGAAAACTTGTTGCCTTAACTTTTAATTAAGCCAAGAGTTTGTGTAATGTATCTGGCCGTGCGTCCTTCTGTGCTTCTAGAGAGTGTGTGCGAAATTAACAAATAAGCGTATAAATTATGCCACAACACGCTGACAGCGCACACACACACACACACGCCCACCAACGGGGATGTGGATGTCCTTTGGCCAGGATCAGGGAAATATGAGCACCAACTGTGGACGGGCGACATCTGCAGCTTTCCTGCCATTTGGCGTCATTGTCATCGATGTTGCTGCTCCACTGGGCAAAAGAGGGGCGAGGCCCATAGCCAGTTGCCAGTTTGCCAGTGGCCAGTAGACCACATTCCAGCCAGCTTCGAATTACATTGGCTTTAAAGCGCAATTCGTCCGCATGTGTGTGCTGGCCATTGTTATTGTTGCTGCTGGTCAAACATGACACTTGCCAAGACCCAGAAGCTGTTTGGACTCAAGGCAGCGACTCCGAGATGACCATTAGTGGCTAGTAATTATAATAATATGTAAAAATGGCTTAGTTGTAAGATACCTTTTGCAATCGAACGCCAGCTTTGAGATTCTTTTTTGTTTAATTATGAAAAATTTATAAAATTGTACGTAAGAATTGATATCTAATCAATAAGTACTTCTGCTCACAGTTATTGAATGCTCTATATTTTTCCCTTCCCATAGTAACACTCATCTTTCATAAGTGACCTGGTTTTCGGAGGGTATCACAGTTCCTGGCGCCAACGAGAGTGGCGCACGTTGCGTATGCGTGATGTCGACACCGAACATTGGAGAAAATGCCGACAAAATCAGACTGCCACACATCCTTGTATACCTGATGGTCCCAGCTCCATGTGGGAGTTACTGAGTTGGAGCCATCCATGTTGGTCAGAGCTTGTCTGGAAGCGATAAGCCGCATTCGGTGAGCCAGGAATAGAAATGCCAATAACGTCCTACTTTATTGTTTGTACTCTTGGCAGCACATAATGCCGCGAAACTGGCCATTATCAGTTTGTGCGTAAAGATTTTACGATCTCGGCTCAAAATTATTGAGGCATGTCCAAAGTAGACATTCCCTAACCGAAATGTTCATCGTTTACTTCCCGTTCAGCAGCAATTTTTCCGCTCACTCCATTTTGGTCGTAAAATAAAGAAAGAAAATTGCAATAAACTGACCTAAAGGGCAGTAATTATTTTGTGAAGGGAGAACATGCCTTTTGAGCAGGTCTTCAAGCTAATGAAAAGCACTTGGTTGTCTTCAAAGCATTCAGGAACGGGAAAGTTTTTCTTTTTAAAATTGAAGCTTAACATGAGGTAAAGGATTCTTAATTGCAACCAAACGGATTTTGCAGGCTTAAAATATATTGTTTAGATATTTCCATGTATTTTAAGCATTAAGCTATAGTGTTGTTTTCTTCATAAATATTCATATTCATTTTCATTTCATTTGTGTAGTTATCCATGGCTTTGCAAAGAGCATTCCAAAATGTCAAAGAGTCCAAACCTTTCAACTGGTTTACTACATGCCAATTATTCTTGTTTCTGCCACTCGGCTTGGGCAAAACCGGCATTGACTTTGATGCCTCAACGTGTTTCTTTTTCATAATTTACGAGCCGAAATGTTTCATTTCATGTTTTATGGGAAATAAATTATGACCCCGACCCCGACCAGTGTTTTCCATTGACAACGTCAACGAAGGGGGGCCAGCTAAGCCGGCGATAAGAACTTTTGGGCCACAAAAAAAAACGAGAAGAAAACGCAGACACGAAAGATGCCAAAATAATGGAAGAAGAACTGCAAACGGATAGAGGGAAATTTATGTGCGTTTATTGATTGCCAAACGGGAGAAAAACAGCAAAGGATGAAAACTTGTCCAGAAACCGAGGCGAATTTATGTAAATTTTACTTTGGTCCTCAGAGCGACTTTTATGAAGACGAAGTGCAGCTGGGTCTGACCGAAAATATAAGAATGAGAAGCCCATAAAGCGGAGGGATTGAATCCTGGTGTCTTTTGGTCTCCTCACGATGCTCACTGCACGAAATTCATAAACTTTTGGCATAAACATGTCTACATATCTGCGAATAAATAGCTACAAAATTAAATCTTTTATATGAAAGGTTTCGCTATAATAAATATTAAACATATATTAGGATTATGTTTTATAAGCTTGGAACAAAAAGTGAAACGAAATATTGTGACTATAAATTTAAGTGTAAAGGAAAATTAAATAATAACAATTAAAATTAAAATGATTTGCTTAAATTATGATTTATTTGGTAAAATTGGAATAGGTATTTCCATTAAACTTCTAGATTATTTTAGGCCAAATAAGTTGTCCATTCGCCAAGTGTCCAATGGTCGGCGTGCAGTCAACGAGCCCTAAAAAGGAAAGTCGCCGGGAGTGACTCCTTAAAGTGACCAGGAGAAGGGAACTGAAGTGGCCCTCGTCCCGGTTGAGGGAGAATAGGTTTAGGCAGTAACTTTAACGCCGCATGTGGGCCAGGCAGCCCAATCCGAATGTATGCATGTGGGTCATTTATATGCAAAGCATAACCATGGCTTCACAATATGCTGGCTCTAATAAGCCGGAGAGATGGGGACCCCGTCACAAGCACGTATCCCATTGCCTCCCGAATGCACAACTCAGGTAGTCTGGACTATAATTTGGTCTCGTATCGAACTCCTCCAGCAGCAGCTGCTGCTATAAATATAATTTCAATAGAAAAAGTTGCCAATATAAGTGCCAAGTATTGTTCGTGCTGTGCGAGAACCTCTCGAACTTCGAGCAATTGTAGTAGAGTAGTTTTCCCACCCCACATTTATTTTCGTTTCCTCAATCTTTAATGTCGTTATTAACTTGCTGGATTCGCCTTTAAATTGTTTTCCTTGTGCTGACAGTTAAGTTTATGCTTTCGAGCGTTTTGCTTTGATTCATAGTTTACCCTTGTCACAAATGGAAACAAGACCTTAATCGGAGTCCAACGAACCATGATAAATAAAACTTAACCATTAGAGATAAATGAAAGTCGTCGTTAAAAATTAAGCATAAAAGTTCATGCATATTTCAAAACAACTCGGATCCGAAAACTTTCGATTCATTTGATTTGACAGACAAAACTATGTGTTTAAAAGACTCATTAATCTTTTTGCCAAATAATTAAGCGCAATAAGTTTGTTGAACCAATTCTTTTATTGAACAAGAGATAACTAGCAATAAAAAAGAACAGCAGAAACTTTTTTATGAAGAATATATTGTAGTATTGGGATGGATGGATTTAATAATTAAAATATTTGTTGTTTAATAAAGTGGTGTTCAATATATACACCTTTTGGCAGCTAAACAAATTATTCTAACAACTATTTTATAAACATAGTTGGAGTAATATTTATGCCTTCTTTATTCTATGACATCAAAGACCATTTATTAAGAGAAGGCCCGAAATTTTAAATTAAATCCTAAAAATAAGTTCAACAGATGAGAAAAATACGAATATACACAAAAAACATATGTAGATAAATATAGAACCACAGCAAAGGTCAGCGAAAACCGAGCAGCTGAGAGACGGAAATATATTAAATTCTTAGAAAAATTATAAACCGAATTTAAATTGGCTGTCATATTTACTGTAAGTTCAAGCAGGGCAAAGGGATCTAATTAATTTAAGATTATTATTTTTTTGTCTCCTTATTTAATTAAAAAGCCATGACAACTCGTCAACACTCTAGTATCACAGTATTTATTCACTACATTAAAATCAAATTATAAAATATATTTTTAGTTTTTCCTATAAAAAATCAAATTATAGATGTTTTTAGTTTAAAAAATTGAATATTTAATCACGTTGATCAAAAATTTAACAGTATCAAATTTCAATCGTTCCCCATAAAAAACTTCAATATCAAAAAAATGTTATTTTATTTCTGAAAATGTGGCAACGCACACGGTAATACTATACCAATCTGGCAAGCCTACCAAGTCAGGAATCCCCTTCTTTAGTGTGGCAACGCCAAACCAAACCACGTTGTGCGATTTCTCTCCAAGTTTATTGTTTTCTAGTCCTCAAATAACTATTATCTTCGAAAATAGTGCCGTTAGGTTATGGATAAATCGGTAAGAGTTCTTGTTATTTACCGGAATTTGTACAATTAGTGAAATCTGCTTTCTAGCTCAGCAACACTCGCGGAGCCTTAAGGGAAGCAAGACACTATCTAAACATGGAAATTGGGGATCTTAAAAGAAAGTTGGCAGAATCAGTAAAAACTGTTAGCTCTTTGAAAAAAATGTGCAACGAAAAGGACAATGTGATCACAGATTTAAATTCCCAAAATCAGAAATATAAACAAGACATTGAAAAGTTTCAAACCAGCTTTAAACAGCTGCGTCAAGAATTGGTTCAGCTCAATGGAGAGTTTTCGAAGTTTCAACAAACATATACGGAAAAAATGAATAATGATGAACCGGAAGCAGCAGATAAGCAGAAGGATGCCAAGATTCCATTACATCTTTCTAAACGGGGATCTTGGATTACCATCCAGAACCGATACAATGGCAGTGTTGACTTTGCTAACAATTCTCTGACTTCGATTGTCAAAGGATTTGGAAACCCGGATGGAGAGTTTTGGATTGGGTTGGAAAATATGCACCAACTTACGACGAGTTACAAATGCACTTTACATATTGAAATAGATTGCGAGGAATTCGCCATATATGATAACTTCGTTGTAGGCGATAAGGAAGAAATGTACTTGCTAAAATCTCTGGGTCATTACAAAGGAAATGCAGGAGACGCTCTTCGTGTTCACGAGGGTCAAAGAATAGTTAACTACACCTACTTGAACAGAAAATTCTTCTGGTGGACTTACAACGGTAGTCCTCAGTGGTACGCATTGAACTTATATGAAACATAAACCTTGCTTTATTTTCCCCTCACTTTCAGCAATTTAAATGGTGAATATGCTAAGGAAACAAAGTCAGCTTATAAGTGCGGCTTTTGGTGGGGTAGTCGAACCGCCCTGAAGACGAGCCGTATGCAAATATATCTGGGAAAATGAAACTTACTTATCTATGATACTGCTTCTTATCCTAACTATCACTAATGATAAATAACAAAAATGAATTTTAAGAATTTAAGTTTCAAGCGTAACTATACTAACTTTCTTAATTTAAGAAATCGGCATATTATTTTTGATTTAATAAAACATCGTGCCACTTTAATTCAGTATTATGCGGATTCTTATCTTGCGGTTAAGAGTTAATAGCCGCCTGTTAACCAGCTCACACCCATCCAAATTGACGCTGTGATTTGGCGTGCGTTGTCATTTCCTCTTCAAAATTCTGCCTGGCATATGCGGCGTATGCGCAACACGGATTTACTTTACAATGTCAACAGAGCGTTCGTCTGGCTTGCATATATGTATGTATGTTCGTATATGGTGTGCCTTTCGGTGAAGATGCCTGGCAAGTAAATAAAAATTCATGAAAGCAGCGCTTGAATATGTTACACAAATTTCCCGTAAGAGGATGAGGCCCAGGCTGAAAATAAGGATGAGTCGTCTCAGGTAGTAAGTTGCCATTGTTTACCGTAAATCGGCTAAAGGGGCGAGCATGTGGAGCGACGTCGGCAGGTTGGATGCTGCGAAAGCGGCCACTATTCACTTCACTTTTGCCGGAGCATAAATGTGTCAGGCGAGGTGCTTAAAAAGTATGAAGCGTAATTCCAAAAGCGGTGGGAGAAGGACGACAGTCGGCGGCTCCGAAGGAGTCTCGCACCAAGTGGAAACTGTTTGTCGACTTGGCTTTAATAAATAAATCGCAGCTGCATCAGTTGGCACATCCCTTGTAGCCCTCCCAGAATGCCCTTGACTGCTTGTGATTTCCTGTGGAACTTCCCGGCGACAGATAACACAACAAATAAGGACATGCGAGGTGGGATTTGGACTTGGGGTTACCCACTAGGGGGGTGTGTGTGTTTTCCACGAGATATACAAGTAATGTGCACAATCAAAAAAATATTCAGTCCTCTTTTGTTATCGAAAATGTAATGTATGTAATGTATTCCTTAGATCAAAATTATAAACTCTTGCATTGCTGCCAGTACAGGGTATTAAATTGTGAAAAGTGACGGAATGAGGTGGCAAGTAGTAAATACACACAAGAGGAAGTTGAGTAAGGTAAGCAGACGTTGATGGCGATGATTGGATGAGATACATTTATGGTCCATCTGGTTGTGTGGCAGAGAAAAGAAAGTTAAAGCTTTATTAGCTAATTGGTTGAGGAAATGACATTCTCCATTAAAGCAATCAAGGTCAAGGGAATTCAGTGCTTTGCTTCGTTGTAAATTAATTAATTTTTTAAATTCTTTAAAAGAGAAATCATATGGTTTATAATATTATATACTCTTTTCCTATTATTGTTTGCGGTCAATTTTCAAATTGTTTCAACTAAGTGGTAAATACTTAAATAATTATTTGTACTAGTAAACTCGCTACTTATCTTGCAGTGCGAATATAGAAACTTTATACTAGGCCACTTAACGATCTTAAAAATCCGGGGAACAACTTTAGACTTTTAAAACTTTAACATGATATCACCGCTTTTTTGCGAAGGATTTATGAAGTTCACTTTACCGAATTCCTCGGTTTATGGCTCATTTAAGGGCAAAAACAGCCTTGCACTCGTTCCTCGGCCTCGCAAATAATTGACAGGCATCACTCAGGACCTGAAACCATGGAAACTCACTCAATTTTCGCTCGCCCACTCATCACTCAACGCCCCTGCAATTGAGTGAGCGCAACGCGGCGTATACGTAACAAGCCGACGACTGTGTACATCGCGTATACGCAGCGAGTGAAACGACTCGAGTTGCTCGGCTTTTCACGAGGTCTTATCAGCAGCTAACCTGTTGGTCGGCCACTCAGCCGCCCGAAGTTGGACCGTTCAGTTGCCTGTGATTCTTCGTTGACGTCGGACGCGAAAGTCGGCAGAAAAACCGGAGGAAAATCAGAAAAAGAGATTTTCGAACAGAGGAGAAAAACTGTCTTCGACGGAGGGCTAAAGAATATTTTCATTGTGCGGCAAGGAACTGATAGCGAAAGTGAGAGCAAGGGAGTGAAAAAAGGAGACCAAACAAGTGCCGGAACGTGCTCGAGTGTCTCCATCCTTGCGGTTTTTGGTTTTTGTGTCTCGAACCGCTCCTCTCCCCAGTATTTTCATACTTATATATATATCGGATACGCCGTGTTGACACGTCGGCGGTCGCCAGTTTTCGGTTTTTATTTATACCCTCTGTTTGTACTTTTTTCCCGTGGTTAGCCCGGCCAAAAACTTTTCGCCTTTCCGCCTTTGTCTCCGGGCCCAACGCCCAACAATAATATTTAACGGCCAGTGTGAGAGTTCAAGTTTAACTGACTGCAAACCAACTTGAAATTAAATCAATTTGCCCAAGCATCTGGCGGTGGGAGTACGGTGAGTCTGGGCGGAACACAAAAATGTATTTGTTAATAAGTTTGACATGTTTGTTGGGGCAGGCCAAAGTATATGCCCGAGTATATTCATTACGATCCGAACAAATTGAATTCCAGTCAACTTTTCTTGCGGCCTTTTCTTTGGCTCCCACAAAGGAAAGAAAAGTTTTATTCCGCTGCCAAAGAGAAACTGGCAGAGGCCGGGGTCCCGAAAAAAGCATTCAACTTTTATTTTGTTTTGCGACAAAACAAATAAGTTAGCAGTAAAAAAAAGAGCACAAAAATGCTAAAAGGAAGAAGCGAGCGAAAAGAGATAACATTAGGGAAAACCCAATTGCATTTAAAGGAAAATGAAGAAAGTGGCGGGGGAGGCACGTACTCTGTTTACTTTTTATGGCCAAATCAAATGGCTTGGCCGTGACTGTTCCTTAATTAAAAATGCAAATTTCCCTTTAATTTTAATGGGCCCTCGAGTGAACGACGCTGGGGGAGAACGAGCAGGGAAAGACAGTCCGAACAGCTTTCGATTGATTCTAATTGATCCCCTCTGACATGGATGCCAGTCATCCATCAATTGTTGATTCGATAAACAAATGCATTGATTGCTTGGCCCAACTAGGGCGAATGCTAATGACCATGTAGTACAGGTGGGAATTGAATTGGTCATAGGTAATGTTAATCATTATTGTCTAGGGACGCAGTCTGCATAAGTGATAAACATGTGCGGCAACTTGTTCTTAGATGATTGATGTTGATTGGACTTTGATTTCCTATAGAACTCGTTTTCCACTTCCCAAAGAATTAAGCTTCAATTTAGCCAACTTAATCCGCTCAATCCCAAAATCTTCAGTCTTTTGAAGCACACACTGCGTATACGTGATATGCCTGAAGCAATATGCAATCCTAAAACCACTCGATGGGCTCTTCCAGAGTCAAGAGGCAGCTCAAAGAAGCGGGAAAAGCTGCGTAAAAGGAAAACGCATTTCAATTTGCATATCGGACCGCGACAACGCTCACTGATGGCCAGTGAAACTGGTCTTCAAGGCAATTTCAGGTCGCCGAAAATTCGCAATTGAGGCGAGAATTGCAGAGATGGTGCCTCGGATGCCACTGACTCGATTAAGGTACTTTTCCACCTCCATCCTGGCCAAACTTTGCGTTGGCTTTCCTCTCCATTTGCATTTAAATCAACTTTTGGGCTACGAAGTAGTTACGAATTGCTGTAGTTGTGCGAAGGCCAAAAAAGTGTAGTTGCAAATTTTTATTTCTTTTATTTGCACTGATGTAAATTCCTAATGTTTGAGCATAGTAATTTAAATACCACTCTAGATTTATTTAGTAAACATTTTCCAAAAATGATAAAAATTTCATATATTTTATGGATCAGAGTGGTTTTAATTAAAATCTGCAGTCTCTGAGATTTTTCCTTTATTATTTACTCAACTCTTTAATATGCAATATGCACATTCGGTTGAAAATATTTACATATTTACTCGTACAGAAAAAGCCAAAGGCAAACATTGACTTTTTCTTGGCAAAAGAGACTTATTTGTAAAATGGTTTTCTTCTGACTAAGAGAAATATTTATTTTTTAACTAATATGCGAGTGAAGGATTTAAAATGTGTTCATTGGATATCTCGATTTTTGTCTTAACATTTTTGATCCAATTAATCTTTAATTTTATTAGCAGAGAGTATTCCTAAAATTCCAACTCCCAGTACTTTTAAGTCCAAACGTCTTTTCTCCTCACAAATACTTTTATTTACGATGTTTTTTATACCGCTTGCCATTTTTATTGGTTTCTAAGTTTTGCATAAAATATGCAGTAGCCTGGAGGTAAATATATTTTATATGTCCGTGTGTTTATGAGCCAAATGGCTTGATAAGAAATGCGTAGAGGCAGGGAGCGTTGGCCAGCTGCTTGAATTTATTTGATTTCTCACAGTCGCAAGTCACAGGTGACATTTTTACGGCCAATCTGAGGAATGGAGGCTCAGGATGGAATAGAGGACTCCTCGGCTACCCTAACCAGAATAACAGAAAAACAGAAACGGGGAGCTCAGGCCACGACACGACCATAAAACGATTGCTATTCTCAAGGCCAGCAGCAGTTGCCAATGGAATTGCCTTTGACTTGCTCTTTGCTCTAAGATCCCTTTGCCGCACTGTAATCTCGTTTTCAGGGTTTCGAGTGGGGAGTGCCGAGTGCCTCCCTCTCGAGTAACCTCCCATTGACAGTCAGTCAGACGTTTGTGGCTAGGATTTTCAAATTTCTCCAGAGACCAGAAACAACCGACGGGCCCCACTCGATGCTGCCTTTCAATTTACCCCGATGTCTGGTTATGATTTCGGTCCGTGCAGTTGCTCACTTAACTTTTGTCAATAATTCAGGGCCCACTGGGAGCCACGCGGGGGAAAACAAGCCGGTTGGAAGGCATCGTCCTAGTGCAGGCCAAAAAATTAATTGCTTTTCAATTAAGCGACGGACGGAATTCCCTATTCCGGGCCACCAAAAAAAATCACTTCGATGGAGCCTCATGGATTCAGAAACCGCAATTTGGGGGCCAGGGGATTTGGACTGTAGCGAAGACCGAAGGCCCCAGTCCAGCGGCCAGCAACGTAATTAATTCTCTATTCAGATTGCGAGTCCTTCAGGATTTTTGATTTCAGCTGGGAGAGATAATGCAAGGATTTTGTTATCCCCAGACAAGTTTGCCTTCTATTGAATTATCATAATACCCACTTTAAGCACTTGAATAACAACACAGTCTTGTGCAACCTCTTGAAGCTCGCCCATCAAAGTGAATTTCTTATTTTACAAGTTAATAGAGTGTAAAGTTTTCTTCACATACTTTTTGTCTAAATAATTCATGAAAAAAGCCCTCATTTAAATATAAATGTACAAAAAACGGAAAATTCCTTTTCAAAGTTCCCAAAGAACTTTTCGCTTTGTCATTTCCCCGAAACATAACCTATTTAGAATAATCTATTCGACGCCAAAAGTTTTTTGTGGCCTTTCGCTGGAAGAGTATTTATCGATTCATTATCATATCGCTAACAACTGGCCAGGGTCTTCGCCATAGCCATCGCCCGTCGTCATCGTCATCATCGTTATGTGGGCAACGCGAAACCATCCCCATCCCCCAAAAGAGCCCCGGTTCTCCCAATACCAAATGCAACCCCATATCGTGGGTCGAACAGACCGCGGCCACACCGCGGTTCAAATATCATTAAAATGCAAAAATTGACGTGCTACGTGGAAGATAGGATGTTCGAGGGATGGGAGGGTTTTTGGGAGGAGCTCCCACCTCCCTCCTCCTACTTCCCAGCCAACCCGAGATAATAAGTGGGCGGAGAGGGGCGGGTCAGGTCCCTCCATTCTGGTTTAGCGGAGATCCCGGCCATGAAGTGAACATTTAATTAATTTCGTTTGTTGTCTTGGTACGTTGATTAAAACGCCATTTACAACAGTTTGCCTGCATTTAAGTCAGCGCTAAGTGAGTTGCTTATTAATTTGCATAGACCATGCCAAAGTGCTCTTGAGTTTCCTTTTTTTCGTGTACATTGTACAATGTACGTATATTTATAAATGAACATATTGTAGACATGAATCTGCATAATGATAAATGGAAATTGAGACGAACCGGGGGGATAATCCCGCTGAAGGCTGGCAGCTGGGGTGTTTCGTGGCAACGTGGGATAACTTAATCGCTCTAAAACAGCTGCCACGGAAAAGGTCAAGTTCTCAATTTGCAAGAGTTTCTTTTCTTTTCAGATTATTGAGGTCTTAGCTTCCAGATTAGTCGTTCGTTTTTCTGAAGGGTTTTAATTACAGTTTTCATTTGTTTTGCTACCAGTATATTTGAGGTTGAAGAAAATTCATGTTATTGAATAAAATGAATGAGGTTAAAATTCGTATTAAGTAATTTAAACTTTAAATAATTATAAATGATTTTTTTCTAATTTTTTGGTATTTAATATTGAAAATAATAAAAAACGCATTACGCTTGTTTTTCGAAAGCCCTTTTACATATTGTCTTATACTGCAATAAAAAAATATGTTAAATAATTAATTTTTGGGAAGATAATTATGTGTGTAGCCAAAAGAATACCATCTTTCCCCTTGTTTAGAATTCCACGAACATAAAACAACCGAACTTCTTAGGTTCTCATGCGCTCCCCAGTCGCTATAAAAAATTTACGCCTCCACACTTTGGTATGATTTATAATGCAGATGATTTCCGCCTTGCTTTTGCCTCTCATCTGTTATTTTTTTGTGGGCTTTAAAGTAGGTCCAGGACCCTGCATTCCGAGACAATTTTCCGGTTGCCAAACTTTGCCATATTAAAGCGTTTACTCAGGCTTCAGCTGACCAAAACGGCAGCCAATTGTTTTGGGTCTTGGGAGCGTTGGCTGGCAAATGGTCGTGGATCCCTCATTATGACTGACGACGGGTAAGGACATTTTCCAGTGCACTGCCTTCTGATAAGGACAGTGATAAAGACAAAGGCGAAAGGGATTGCCCATCTCGGTGGACGTTGGGCGGGGCGGGACGGGACAGGACAACAAACCCGTGGAGCGGCACTTAGCCGGCTGAGATTGCTCTCCCAGAGCTGAATTTATGAAGCCATTGTCTCCTGCTTAACCGCAAACGGCTTGCAGGGAAGCTGCAATAAATGGTCAATTAATTATGGTCACTGCCCCTTGAACCGCGCACACATGCTCGCCAAGTGCAATAGGGATGTAAGTAAATGCAGAAAAAATATATAGCAAATTTAATGCGCTATAAAATAAATAAATATTTTTATTAAAAGAATATATTATTATAGTGTGTGCCAAAATCAATAAGACTTTATTTAAGAAATATTTTAAATTTAATACTTATTAAAGTTTATTGTAGAGTTTGTTACAAGCTTTAAAGTATACCTCAAAATATGGATTAAACAAAAAATAAAAATCTCTGTTCTAAGCTAAAGTCGTCCCACTAAAAGGCTTCCCAGATAATATCGCTTTGATACTTTTAGATCAAATTGTTGTGCCATCCCTGAAGTGCAGCAAAGTATGCAATAGAAACCAAAGACGACAACTTAAGGACGAAGGGTTGCACGGGGGTAGCTCTTCCATGTAGAGTCGCAATAAAATTCATTGATTTTTATTCCGTTCGAATATTGGTTGGGCTTGCCATATGCCGTATTCCATATGTGTGCGAGCCGCCGATGTCGCCGCGTGTTATGCAAGGACATTCGAGCACTCTCACAAACACACACACACTGGGGATCGAACTCAGGACACAGGACACGGCCGGGACCAAGGTTGTGCAAACAAATGGCGTCAAAAGACAAGGGAAATTGGTTTTGTTATTGTTGCTGCGGCTGCCTGAAAAAGGTTAAACGCCTAAACAAGTGAGCAATGCCAAACAAGGAAAAGGCACAAAATGAGCCATACAAACAACGATAAAGGAATTTGGCTAAAAAAGGGTTTAACGGTCTGTGGTGGGGGGCTAAAACTTTTGAAATCTACTGATTATCCTTGAAGTGGAATATGAAAGTCCATCAGGAAGTTTTATACAAAAAGCCTTGGAGATTCGCAAGAGATACTCTACCTTTCACTTCTAAGGAAATCTTGATTTTAAATGAATATTCAAGGTCGCACTGAAGGAAAATTGAAAAGAGTGAAATCAGTGTATGCCATAGTAAACTTAACTTTCCTGTTAAGTCTTAGCAATACTGAAAACAAAAGCCAAGAGGTGGCAATCTACTTTTCTCTAGAAGGTTTTCACATTTTAATTAAATAAATAAGCCAGAGGCAGCTTGAATATGAATACATTTCTTGATTTACCTAAAACTCTTCCGTATGGCAATTATAAAATTGCATGCTAAAAGAATTCTTACTTATAAAGAATGTTTTCCCTAGACAAAGAACATTTTTTTGGACAAGAAAACATACTTCAAGGCCCGAAAGATAATCTGAGAGATATGAATGGTCTTTGTGGACTCGAACTGCGAGTGGTAAATGAAATTATTGTCCTTGCATATGCCAAATGAAAATTGTGAGTAAACAAGCCGAAGAAAGGAAAGGCTGACAAGACAGCCAGACATTCAGAGGGGCAAACAGACGGAAAACAACGGGGAGGAGAAGGACGAGTGTCCTCGTTAGGCACACCTCCTGTCATTGGTTTTAGTCCTGTAAACTAAGACTGCGGCCGGCACGCCCCCTGGCCAAAACGCCCCCATATGTCGCTCACTCGAAAGTTCAACGTTGCTGTTGCTGTGTCCTTGGCATTTGCAATGTTATTTCAGCTTCGGCTTGCGTTTCGGTTATTACTACTGGGATGGGGTTGTGAAATCAGGACGGGCAGGGGATGTAAATGGGGTGGAGGAGTGCCAGCTCATGACAACTGCGAGTGCATATAATTCTCAGAAGTTTCAGCTGTTTCAGCAGGCACTCGGCTGCCAAAAAGCTTATGGAAAATTATTAAACATTCAGCCCACGCCCCCAGCTGGGAAATGACCAGAAAATGTCCTGTCGCTGTACTGCCAGATTTAACTGGTCCAGTTATCCTTATCTTAAGGTTGCAGGCCAAACAGGAAAATTGCTTCGTTAGTTTTCTGGAACCCATGTCTTTTGGCTGGTTACAAGTGTCGGCAAACGGAGGAAAAAGGGATTTCTAAGTATATCTGAAATACGAGTTAAAGCACAAATTTATTTTTGTAAAGCCATAAAAAGCATAGGAAAAAATATATATATTTAAAATTTTTCTTATCAGTAACTATGATAGTGTTATTTGTTTTAAATTAAATGTAGTATTTTTTATTACTTCGATATATTAATTACATATAGAATATTCCTCTCCAAGGGGAAGAAATATGTTCATATTTTTAGCCATTTAATTGGAACTTAATTTCTTTATTTTTCTATTCTTTACCAACTTATGTAGCTGCTGCTTTTAATTATCCGTTTCACAGAAATTGTTTACTTTTTTATGGTTAGGGAAAATCAAATTAATTAAACTTAATAAAAAACAAGAAAAACAAACAAATTTACTAGGATAATAGAATCTTTTTTTCTTAAGAATATTTTGTTTTTGTTACATATTTTTAGTATTTTCCCAAGAGCGCATCCAGTTTAAAACATAAATAAACAATAATCCGGGCAATATTGCACTCGAAAAGCTTAGATTGCTGGCAATCAAAGGAAATTGCCTCTTATTGTTGTTTTCATTGTTGAGCCCAATTTTCCACGGATCATAATTGGCCTGAGCACTTTTTGTGTGTGCGAGTGGCGGACATCGTGGCAATTGTAATTGCTGGCCATATTCAAATTGTGTTTTTTTCGAGGATTTTAAAGCTCGTTGAGGAAACCACTTACCGCACATACACAACCGAAGCTCCGTCCGTTGTGAGGGACCTTTGGTCTCTGGATCTGATGGCTCTTTGGCTGCACGCCTCGTTGAACTTTAGCCAAAAGTGGCCGTGTAATTTGTATGAAATTCGTTTTGGTTTTTCTACGTTTTCTACATTTTTTTTTAGATTTCGCCTCTCTACTTTAAGTGGCTCGTGTTAGCAAACATTTCAATTTTCGAATAGACTGTCAGCTCTCTATGCGGAAAAAATTGGAGGGGAGAACACGCCCAACTGGAGGCAAAGCCATCGAAACGGGGCCATCGGTAGGCTGACTTGTTTACATTTTGGCTCGGCTGGCTGTGTTTGCCTTGGGATCAGGGAATCAGAGAGTCAGGGAACCAAAAAGGCAGGAGGGCATGGACAGGCCGACTGGCCCGCCCTTGGCCGTAAATTCATGCTAAAACAATCTTATTAATGGCTATAAGGGCTCTTCCTGCCCCAATCTTTCTAATAATGTTTAACTGCGATTTTATATGCGATTTCGGTTTTTTCTATTTATACCCGTTACTCGTGGAGTAAAAGGGTATATTAGATTCGTGCAAAAGTATGTAACAGGTAGAAGGAAGCGTTTCCGACCCTATAAACTATATATATTCTTGATCAGGATCACTAGCCGAGTCGATCTAGCCATGTCCGTCTGTCCGTCTGTCCGTCTGTCCGTCTGTCTGTCCGTCTGTCCGTCTGTCCGTCTGTCTGTCTGTATGAACGCTGAGATCTCGGAAACTATAAAAGCTAGAAGATTGCCATTTTGAATGCAGATTCTAGGAGTTCCTACGCAGCGCAAGTTTGTTTCAAAAGGGTGCCACGCCCCCTCTAACGCCCACAATCGCTATATACGATTTTAAAAATTTCAATATTTTGGAAAAGTAAAAATGCAGTTTTATTGTGTTTATCAATACCTATCGAAATGTAGAAGAAATTTTTTAAATCGGACCATTCGTTTAAAAGTTACGGCGGATCAAAGTTTTTATCTCCACCTCCTTCGCACTTCCTTTAGCTGAGTAACGGGTATCTGATAGTCGGGCCACCCGACTATAGCGTTCTCTCTTGTTTTATTTTCGTTTTTTTTGCGCTTGATAAAATATTACCGCCGGGATTTCCTGTTGCCGTTGCTGGTTTGTTGTTGCTTGCCAATTTTAGCCATTTAGTTTGATTTCGGTGTTATCTTTATGCGAATGCCGCTGACGCTTATCGCCGGCTCTGTCCACAGAGACCTTAATGGGCTTAGCCCGGTCGAATCGGTGGGATAGTATGGGGTGGGGGGTACATATTTTGGAGAGGAGCTCCTCCCGAACCATAGCAATTTGCTATTTTTGCCGTTTTTATTTAGCATTATATTAGTCAGGGTATTTTGAGAGAATAGATTAAGTCACAGGGATTTCAGTTTAGTGTAATAGCTTAATTACAATTTTGTTGGCTTATTAAATATTTTTTAAAATTTCTACAGTTATAAGTAATAAACAATAATTATAAATATTTGTGTATAATTTTATTTATTTTTCCGCTTTATAAATATTAGAATATATAATTAAATATATAATTAAACGTATTCAAAAAAGGCAATATAAATCGATTATAATAAATCACAAGCCGAAGAGTATTTAAGTAACGAACCCTTTTATTTTTGCCCATTTATGACTATTACTTTGATGCAGATATATGTGGATTTTGATATATGCGATTCGGTTTGTGCACATACATATTCTCGATATTTATGCGTCCATCGTAAATATATGGCAAATAGCCGCATTGAGTGAGTCAGTTACTGAATCCCAACGACTTGCCCTCTATTCGAGTGCATTGTGAGCCCAAATGGAAATAACTCTCTAATTAGTTGCCGGGCATATAAATCAACAAATAAATTAGTTCACCGCAGCTCTTATTCGAATGAATGTACGTACATATTTCTTCTGCATGAGCATCATATGCATATGAATAATTCCCGAACATTTCAACGATATGCAAAGTGGCTGCTTACGAGTGAGGCAAGCATTTCAAGTGCCATGGAAAATAGCAGAAAAAATTCGAGCAAAATTTTAATTAAATTCCGCGTCATCAATCGATCCATGACACTGACACAGACATTGAACACATGTTCCCATCGCGGCCTCAACGGATTGGATTGGATGGGATTGGGTCCGTTCATCTGTCGGAACCGCTAATCTGTTGAGTAATTTCCTCGACGGCGAATAAAACTTTCTTCTCAGCGCCGCTTTTTATTTTTGTTTTTGAAGCGAAACTAACGTCAAAGTTGCGCGCGAACTTTGTAATTGATTATCATAAAAATAGCCATGTTAATTAGTGGAAAAAGACGGTTGAGGAGGTCTGCGGCATTGATCGCTGGCCACTCCGGCCACATCATTAGTGGAGGGAAATCTTGTGCCCTGCTAATGGCATAGTTTCCATCTGTTTGGCAGGTTTTCCGGAGTTTTCCCGGAACTTTTGCCCGGCCAAAAATGCTTAAAACGTACTTAATGCCGACTGCCGGCACGCAAAACAGCTTAACCAACTTTATCTCGACTGCGGCTGCGGGAAATAAATATATTTCATCTGGCAGAACACGCTATAGTTACCTGGGAATAAGCCAAATGCTGGCTTAAATCGATGAAATTACTCAAGTGCAGGAGCTTCTGAAGCATCTGTCTGTATAACTTAATTTGGTCAAAAGTCTGGGATTTAAGTCGACTAAAATGTCAGCCATGTTTTCGGTTTCAATCAGATTGTTGCTCTATTGTTATACGATTGCCATTCAAATATGTGTTTGTAGATAGGCGTTTGCATGCAATTATGCAAATGGTATTTGAATGTTTTCCGATTATTATCTGGCTTTTATCACAGTTTTATTTATTTTTTGCTCAAACTTTTGTTAGATTGTTTTTTGGAGTAAAACAGATCAAAGGTTATCAGCTACTTTTAATGAAAAAAATTCCATTACAGAACAACTAAATAGTTTAGTAGTCAATTAGATGTAATTAAAGGTCTCTAAATAATGGGAAAATTCCTAGTAAATTAAAATTCATGAATAAATACAGATAGCTTGCTAAATAGTTCAAGAATTTTCTCCGAAAAGCTGTCTTCTTCAAATGTAGTCACCCAGAACACATTCAATTTGTTTTTTATTTAATTCCGCCTGGCCTTTAGCTGCCGTAAATGGGAAATCAAAAAGGCTTTGGGCGAATAAAAGGACCAAGAGGTTGTCCTTTTTATTCCCTCTCCTTTTTAGCACTGTGTTTGACTATCCTGCGCACCCATAAACTCCCTGACAGTCCATTGAGATACGCTTTAACTGCATCTTTAAGCCCGGAGCGATGAGAAATTCATTAATGGTTTTTGCCCTCTGGACGGCTGCGTTGCACTTGTCGCCATAAAATTCCCCAAGCGCCTATAAGTAGGCCATATACTAGCACTTATAGGAGGAGCCGAGCAGTTTGTCGTGGATGGGATGTTGTTGCTCTTGATATTGCGGGTGGCAAAATAAAATCCCATTAAAGTGAGCGTTTGTTCTCGCCCTGGCCATATCGCCTTGTTTCATTATGTCACGGGCTCAAAGATAAATCGTTGTCGCAGAAGATGCTGGAGCGACAGGGATCCAATGCACGGAGAAATTTACCCAGTTTTATAGGAATTTATAAAAGTAGAAAAACAAATTTATTACAAACTAAGTTTTAAAATTTAAAAAATTTTAAAATATTGCTATGAAGTTTTTTCCCACGCCTAAATAAATGTATTATCTTAGTCTTCTTATTTTATGATTTGATTTTACTATTTTAATAGTTAAAAGATCCATTGCAAATTTCTCTTCAATTTAAAAAAATTTAAATTTTTAGTTCAGCTTATATTATATTTAGAATTAAATTAATTATTCCCAAAAATATTTGTAACGTTATCTTATTTGTTTAAGTTAAAAGTAAATTTTAACATACATACATCCAATTTTCCAAAGTGTAGGACATAAAAGCGAACAAAAAATGGTGACAAATGCATCAAAATTAAAATTACGAAGTGCCGCAGATCAGGAGTTTAAGAGGATGGGCTGACGGGCGCCGGCAGGATGACACACTCAAGCTGCTTTGTGCTGCTTGTTAGTAATGATAATGGGAGTGCGGCGCGTGAGCCTGCAGAAGGACAATGGAGTCGAGAAAGGGACCAGGAACCAGTGGCTAGGAGCTGGGAAACAGAATCCAGGATGATGGCGATGATGATGTCGGCGACACTCGAGGCTTGCCAATGCCGGCTGCTGGCAAAGATTTTGACGGAGTTTACGGCTCCCGCCTGCCAAGCGATGGATAAATGCGTTCATAAAAAGACGGGCAAAACAAAAAATTGTTAACTGGCAATTTTTCTCGTTTCCCACGCTGCTGTTCTCCCTTTACGCAATATCCGGCATTCTGGGCTTCTTCTTTCCTCTGCCTCAACCTGGTCCAGAGTTCTATTAATTTATCAAAATGATTATATTTTTGCTCTCGGCCCCGCGGCGTTAAATTCTTTTGACATTCTTCCTGTTAACCGGATTGCAAAGCCTCCGGGATCTGCCAAACTTTCTGTAATAACTGAAGTAATTTTTAACAATTTCTCCTGTCTTTATTCTCTTTGATAAATTGTTTCTTATATTGCTAAATAATGATAATAAATAGGGTAAACCGATAACACTAGTTTACAGCCGAAATGCTCCCCAGCAATTGATGGCAAATTCTGTTAGTTTTAGACCCCTAGATCACGAAAATAGCACTAATTTTTTTTTCGATGGCACAGTTTTTTTTTAAAGATTTTTTAAAGTTTGAAATGTTAAATTTCGGACTTTTTTCGAATTTCTTCTTATATCTCGGCAGATATCCACTTGGTTGAGCCAGTTTTAGTTTTATTTTAAAGTCAATAGATCAGAGCTTAACTTTGCTATACAGATTAATATGATTGGATGAGTAATGGCAGCGCAGAGGCTTGACAAAGATGAAAAATGTGTTTTTTGGTCGTCTGTAAGTCGGCTGTATATATCGTAAAAACTCGAAATAAATCCGTTGAAAAATCATAATGGGTACAAGCTTAAAGTTTACATCCTACCGAATAGAACAAGCTGGATATGGCCCAAATCCATGGAAAACTGGATTTATGGTGGATTTTTAAAGTTCGGATTTTTCCACTTTTTTCGGTTGACAGAGTCCAAATTTAAGATTTATCATAGGCGGCGACATGTAAACAAAAATAATTGGTGTTGGCAGCCGGGTCACTAAATAGCTAAATCAGATATTTAAAAGCTAGAAAATTATTAAAGTGAATTTAATTTTTGAAATTAAGGTTACTTTTTTCATAAGAATGAACTATCCAAATGGATAGTACTTAATTAAAAATACTCACAGTCATAACGCAAGCAATTTTATATTTTTAAAGGAATTTTCAGAAATTAAATTTATTTTATAATTTTCTAGCTTTTAAATTTAGCTATTTTTTGATCCGGCTGCCGTCACCACTCATTTTTGTTTACATGACGCCGCCTATGATAAATCTTAAATTTGGACTCTGTCAACCGAAAAAAGTGGAAAAATCCGAACTTTAAAAATCTACCATAAATCCAGTTTTCCATGGATTTGGGCCATATCCAGCTTGTTCTATTCGGTAGGATGTACACTTTAAGTTTGTACCCATTATGATTTTTCAACGGATTTATTTCGAGTTTTTACGATATATACAGCCGACTTACAGACGACCAAAAAACACATTTTTCATCTTTGTCAAGCTTCTGCGCTGCCATTACTCATCCAATCATATTGATCTGTATGGCAAAGTTAAGCTCTGATCTATTGACTTTAAAATAAAACTAAAACTGGCTCAACCAAGTGGATATCTGCCGAGATATAAGAAGAAATTCGAAAAAAGTCCGAAATTTAACATTTCGAACTTTAAAAAATCTTTAAAAAAAAACTGTGCCATCGAAAAAAAAATAATTGCTATTTTTGTGATCTAGGGGTCCAACACTAACAGAATTTGCCATCAATTGCTGGGGAGCACACCAAGAATATTATTTTGTAAACTAGTGTAATATGATAAAGATATTATATTTTTATGTTGTGGTAGGGGAGAGAGGGGGAATTTCGTCAGCATTTTTTCAAAGCTATTTTTTGTCCATCTTGAGACACGTTATCATATTTCTATTTTTATTGTTGAATGCGGTTAGCACCAAGCTTTAAAATGTGACATTCCCCTATTTTTTTAATTAGCTTGGTGATTTATAAAAAAATAAAATGTAAAACCAATATACTGGGGCAATCTCACCACACAGGGGGGTAAAATCACCACACAACTGGGGAAATTTCGTCACCTGAAAAATGTAGGGAGTTTAACGCCTGAAAATATGCTACACTGATCAAGCGTACCATTTTTGTTGACGTCCTATATTTGTTGCTGCTGCTGGTAGTCTGCTCGTTAGCCAGCTCGTCAAATATAAAAATATGTATTTAAAATAGGTGCGAATTTACCCTTAGCGTACGGTGACGAAATTTCCCCAGACCGTACTTTTTTAGAAATAATTATTTTTCTTGCGAAATTAGGCGCGAAGTTAAAAATCACTGACGCAGAAATGCACATTATAGCACTGTGTATTATATAAAAAATCGTGTATCTTATTCCTTTTGAATTGTGGCATACAGAAAAAATTTCGTCGAGAACTAAATGTAGCTTTTGAACTGTTAAAACACATTTAATATTATAGCTTAATTATCTTGGCCTTCTGTGCAAAACAAATGCATTGGTTGTGTCTGGCCGTCTTGAAGGACTAAAACAAAAAAATTATATATTTTTACGACTTATGGATTCCGAGATATTGCAGGTGACGAAATTGCCCCTGTGACGAAATTCCCCCACTCTCCCCTACTTGTTTATGATAAATATTTAATGATTAATTATTTAATTTAAATAAAATGTATCTTTAGAAACTAAATTAATATTAAGTTTCGTTTGTAAATGACTTATTTTGCATGTCATTTTATTTATTTCAGCTTAGACATTCGCTATTAGCAAACTTTCTTATAAGAACTTGTTAGCAACTAGCGTTAATTTCCTTAGCTCTCAAAAGAATCTCCGAGGCATTCTGCACAAACTTTTTCTTTCTCGTAATGACACAATGGTGTCTCAAGTTCTAATTAAGTTATGCCATCTGCAAAGTATTTGCCCTCTCGAGTTGACTATATTAACCTTGTTATTTGTGGCCGGGGGTCTTCGTGTTGAGCATGTGTTCATTAAACGCAGGAATTCAATTTGCAACCTTGTAATTTAACCCCGAAAACTCCCCCGAAGTCTGTGATTTTAGGACGTTGCATTATCCGGCTTTAGATTTTCCGAATATTCTACACTACCTGCATGTTTGGCAAAACTTTTCCGGACCGTTGTTGGGCGAATCCAATTAAATTTGCATTTAGTTGCCGTACGTGATCAGAAGCCATCGGCATCTTTGCATCGATGGTTTCTGGTTGGCTGTTCGGTTGCCTGCCAAAAGTTTCGACCTTCGGGGAAGCAATAAAATTCCCTGAACTTCCTCTCATTGCAAACATGAGATTTAATGCTTGGCCTGGCTCCCAGAGGCTGGTACAATGGCAGGATTACCCATTGTTTTCGGTTTACTGGTATCTGGCAATTAACAATTGTTCCGATTGGTTGCAGCGCCTAATTGCAAGCCTTCGCAGACAATGGACTTCTTTGATAATGGCCATTTCGTAACGGGTAATCACTTTCAGTTTTCAAGCTTGATAAACTTCTACAGGAGAATATGTACGACGATGTACGGCTTTGAAGAGTATGATTTAGGCTTTAAAACTTATAACAAACTATTTTTACCTTGAAAATCAATCGATTCATTACGAAAGAGGAAGTTTTTATTTTCGCATACTGCATACTTTTAGGTGCCTTTTTAAATGATTTTAAATCCCTTGTGATTTCTCATAACTTTTGTTTACGTTTAACCAATGAAATTATTTTCTGTACACAAAGATACAATTTCTTCAGTACTTTCAGTATACAACTCAGCTCGGCTCAAAGCTGTCCGAAGAGCTTCTGGTATCAAAGTTGTTGGAGATTTTCGTCTTGATGCCCAGTTAGAGACAGCAACTGTCACATTGGCATTGTTTTTAATAAACTCGGTCGGAATGGGAGAAGAAGAACCCAGTTCGAAGCTTCAAGCCGAGAAAGCGTGTCTGACAGCAACTAAAAATAAAAGCCAGTCAGGGCAACAACTTAATCCCTTTTGGCCAAAAAGCAGGCAAACAAAGGGCAGAACACAAAAAGTGAAACCAAGTTTCTTGGGGTGGTAACGAGGTCGTTGGGCGGAAAGGGTGGGCAGTACCGGCAGAAAACTTAGTTTTTAAGTCCGTTTAAGAGGAATTCCCCAGCAGAAAACTTTGAAATAAGTTGAGTTTTAGTAGTCAATTTTATGGGAATTCTTACAATGATGTTACATGACTATAAGGTTTTTATGATCATCGATTTCAATAAACTTTGGCAACAATCTTCAATGCCTAATGATGCAACTATAATGCTTTTTCGACCCTTGCATTTTAAACTGAGTAAATTTTTAAAATGGCAGGAAAATAAATAAAAATAAAATATTGAAATCAAAAATTCGTAGAACATAATTGAAATAAATACAAAAAATTTTAAATTGCATGATTATTTAAATCATAAACTTTTAAAGAATAGTTTCATAATCAAAGTTTAAAATATTTTAATTAACTACAATTGCTTAAAGCAATATTTACATATATAAAATAATAAAAGAAAAATATTTAAATTGAAAATGAAATCTTTAGATTTACAACGTTTTTTGGTATCCTGCATTAAAGTTCGTTTGTTCCAACTAATGTTATTCCAACTAAAATCCTCTCCGTTTCTCTACACTTTCAGAACTCAACGGCTCGGTCAATTAGCGATGAGCGGAATATTATTGCCCCAGGCTTTCTGAGCGGCCAAGAGGTTTTTGGCCTGGCTTGGCCAGCAGCGAGTAAGGAGCTCAATTCCGGCGGCGACGGAAATGGCTGCTTAAGTGGTGCGCATCCGAACCGGAACCACCGGCAGCAAGTCGAGCACACAACCACTCAGCACTCAACTCATTAGTGAAAGATGGCCAACTTGAGCTGGCTGAGCACCACGACCCAGTTGCCGCTGGTCACCACCTCGAACTGGAGCCTCACTTCGCCGGTGACCACGAGCTTCGTCCTGGCGGATGTGGCTGCCTCGAAGGACGACGATGGGATCATCGCCAATCAGTTCGTGCAGATCTTCTTCTACGTCCTCTACGCCACGGTCTTTGTCCTGGGAGTGTTTGGCAATGTCCTGGTCTGCTACGTGGTCCTGCGGAATCGAGCCATGCAGACGGTGACGAATATATTCATCACGAATCTGGCTCTGTCGGACATCCTGCTCTGCGTCCTGGCGGTGCCCTTCACCCCGCTCTACACGTTCATGGGTCGCTGGGCTTTCGGAAGGAGTCTGTGTCATCTAGTGTCCTTTGCCCAGGGCTGCAGCATCTACATATCCACGCTGACGCTCACCTCGATTGCCATCGATCGGTACTTCGTGATCATCTATCCGTTCCATCCGCGTATGAAGCTCTCCACCTGCATCGGGATCATCGTGAGCATCTGGGTGATAGCCCTGCTGGCCACCGTTCCCTACGGCATGTACATGAAGATGACCAACGAGGTGGTCAATGGCACGCAGTTGGGGGGCAATGAGACCCTGGTGGAGGCCACTCTGATGCTGAATGGCAGCTATGTGGCCCAGGGAGCGGGATTGATAGAGCCGCCGGACGCCACCTCGGCGGCCCAGGCCTATATGCAGGTGATGCAGGCGGGATCGGCGGAGCTGCCGTATGTGCGTGTCTACTGCGAGGAGAACTGGCCATCGGAGCAGTATAGGAAGGTCTTCGGAGCCATCACCACCACGCTGCAGTTCGTGCTGCCCTTCTTCATCATCTCCATCTGCTATGTGTGGATCTCGGTGAAGCTGAACCAGCGGGCCAGGGCCAAGCCGGGATCGAAGTCTTCGCGGCGGGAGGAGGCGGATCGGGATCGCAAGAAGCGCACCAATCGCATGCTCATCGCCATGGTGGCCGTCTTCGGTTTGAGCTGGCTGCCCATCAATGTGGTCAACATATTCGATGATTTCGACGACAAGTCCAACGAGTGGCGCTTCTACTTCCTGTTCTTCTTCGTGGCCCACTCGATTGCCATGAGCTCCACCTGCTACAATCCCTTCCTCTACGCCTGGCTCAATGAGAACTTCCGCAAGGAGTTCAAGCACGTCCTGCCCTGCTTTAATCCCTCGAACAACAATATCATCAATATAACCAGGGGTTATAACAGGAGTGATCGGAATACCTGTGGCCCGAGGTTGCATCACGGCAAGGGAGGCGGGGAGGGGGATGCCGACGACCAGGACGAGAACGGCATCACCCAGGAGACGTGTCTGCCCAAGGAGAAGCTGCTGATTATCCCGAGGGAGCCGACCTACGGCAATGGCACTGGTGCCGTGTCCCCGATCCTCAGTGGACGGGGCATCAACGCCGCCTTGGTCCATGGCGGAGACCATCAGATGCACCAGCTGCAGCCGTCGCTTCAGCAGCAGGTGGAGCTCACGCGGAGGATCCGCCGGCGGACGGACGAGACGGACGGGGATTACCTGGACTCGGGGGACGAGCAGACCGTGGAGGTGCGCTTCAGCGAGACGCCGTTCGTGAGCACGGATAACACGACCGGGATCAGCATCCTGGAGACGAGCACGAGTCACTGCCAGGACTCGGATGTGATGGTCGAGCTGGGCGAGGGAATCGGAGGAGGAGTAGGAGTAGGAGTAGGACCAGGAGGCGGAGGAGAGCTCGGGAGACGATTCAACTGAGATAGGGTGAGTAATAATAATAATAAATTATTAAATTATTTTTAATTATTAAAATTATTAAAATATAATTTTGATTTCTTACTAAAGAAATTAAAAAAATAAAAAAATAATAATAATGATTAACATATTATTTTCGGGGGTGTCACAGAAATTATTTCCAACCGAAATCCGTTAAAGTTCTTACGTGCATCAATGCAAAATCCAACCGTCTTCGGTTGGAAGAGATTTCTGTGACACCCCTGTTTATTTATCTTTCCAACTCATAACAAATATCAAGGTTTATAAACTATTTTGTCATTTTTAAATATCATTTAAAATATTTGAATAATAATAATTACTAACAGTATAATGCTATATATTGAATTACCATTCTTATGGCTAAGTGACTTTACTTGAATATTTGAAAAAAATAAGAATTATTTTCCAATCAATTCAAGTAATATTTTGAATCTCAAGCAACCTTTAAACATATCTCTTTTCTCTTTCCCTAACCTTCCTCGACTCTCAAAAGTTATACATACTTAAAAGTTACTTTCCAGTTTAATAACATCCGTTCGGACGTTTGCTCGTATTCAGCCAGCAACAGCAGTTACATTTATCAATCTCACAAAGGAATCCGTCCATATTCCACATCCTTTTAGCCAGAGAAAGAGAGTCAAGTGGATTGCAAGCTCATCGCTTGATTGCGATTGTGTAGGAACGGAACGCAACGAAAATTGCTTACCGAATCACAGAGAATTTTGATGATGGAATCATCCGTTTTCTTTTCGGGACAAAGAACAGCCCATTAGTGGGAGCGAAATCAGAGCAAACCTGCATGAATTTTATAAAATGTGCAGTAAAAGCAATGCGGACTTGAGCCTCCCCGACCATTTTCCTTTCGGCCACAAAGGCCATCATCTGGCAGCAGATTTTCCCAGTGTTTTCGGGGCTCCAAAATTTCATTTGTCGAGCTGCAGTCTGGGAAAAAACACTTACCTGCATAGTACATATTACATATTACCCGTACCCCGGTGAGCAGTAAATCAACTGCCATGAGTCAGCCAAAAGTTGCTTCCTGTCAGCGCACAAATCTCGACCTTCTCCTCCAACCAGCCCCCAGTCCCCGAAAAAGTTCCGCTCTTCGAGAAGGTAATAAAAAGTATGTGCTTTATTTTTTGGAGGGCACCGACTGCTGTTACTTGGTTAGCAATGCAACACATTTCTGACAGTTCTGATACTCTATTGAAATTTATGGGAAAAACTACACTATAATTGCATATTAAGTAGGAAAAAGGAAGCTACTCAGGAGTATGTGAGACTAAGCATTATATAACAGAGAAAAAATATACAGACCAATTATATTTATATTTTAAAATATATTTTTAATGGCCCCACTTCAATCAGTATCAATGGAAATGCATTATAAACCTTTAAAGTATCATAAATCCTTGAAGTGCCTGCCACTTTTTGCAGCAACATGTTGAACAACTTCCCCTCTCCGATTTCATATTTATTTAAATTGGGCTTGCGTTTCATCCGTATTGCGTAAACTTACACAAATAATTTCCAAGAGCATAACATCTTCGACATAAGCTGCTTAGAAAGCGTAAGAAAATCGTTACGCATAAAGTTTCCTCTTTAAATGGCCAGCCGGAGAACTTTTGAAGTCTGGGCGACCGGAGGCTGTGCGTCCGTGACGGATGGCCAAGATGGCCAGGACTTGGTAATGGATTACAGAAATATGAAAAACGTGCCGACAATAAAGCGACCCTTTAACGTTTCGGCCAGGCCCCCGTTTTTCCTCGACGAAGATTGGACAGGTGCACAGCATAAATATTCCTAATATATGTACACAAATTACCAACTAAATTTGGCCAATAAATGCCAAGCAAAATTTCCATTACTTCGTTGGCCCATTCTCGTTTATAATCTTCGAATCTTATGTTATACAGATGTCTAGCCAGAGTGCTTGGAATGGGTCGTAAAGTTTATAAATACATTTAATTCGATTAAAAGCAGAAAGTTGAAGGCAACAAACGCGAGGGAAAGGGAAAATCTTTTTATAAGATTGTAAAATCAATTGCATAAACTTAGAAGTATAAAATGATTTAAGAGAATTTTTAAGAATTAATTTTCGTTGGTTGTTGCATCATAATGCAGTTTGAAATCTCTTAAAACCGGTCATCTTTCAAAATTAATGTTGTGGAAAAACGTAAGAGATATATCTAATATCACTTAGTGCCTACAGCATTTTAATATATGTGCACATCTCAGTGGCTTTCCTCAATCTGGGACAAAGTATACACTCAGTGAAATATCAACTAGCCAGAGGATGTTCATGTTTGCATTTGGGTTATGTTTGCGGTGGGTTTTTGAAAGCACAGACAGATGCCCAGCGAGACCGGGATGTGTGTGTAGTGGATGGGGAATGAAGGATGCTGGATGGAGAGGCGGAGGACCCCCGGCTAATGAATTATTCAGGCGGGTCGTTAGCAGAGCACAATCCCACACGACTCTGCCTAATTACCATGCCGGGCTGAGAGGCTGCGAGGCTGGACAGTAAATAAACGCAGCTCCTGTGGCCAGGACTTCTGCTTCTGCGGCGGAGCTGGGGGATCGGAAAATAAGCCAGGGTCTGAATGAATGAAGGAATGAATGAAGAATAGTCGGCATATCTCAAATACCTATCTCTGCAAACTGAGACCGACTGTAATCTCTTCAGCGAGATGGTTGCATGTCCGACCATCTGCATTATGCATGAGGTTCACTGCTCCGCATTTAGAACAGTCTCCGTCTGCTCCGGACACCGAGAATCGTTCTGTAAGCCAGTGAGAAACTTTTATTTAACAACTTTGTTTTATATTTTGTTCGTTGATGCGCTGAGAAAAAATTGTTCAGTGGGAAAGTGCACAGCTGTGGTTTTATTTTGGATTAAAAACAATTGAGGAAAAATATAACATCGATAAATAAGCATTGAAAGTGCAATAAAGTTTGATTATTTTTAAATCAATTAATTTTATTCGGCCTTTTCTTTACCCGAACTAATTTTTTCCAGTGCACAAAACTGCATGTCTGCTAATGGCAAATGGTTGCAAAAAGTTCTCGTGACTTCGATCGAGAACAATGTAAGCAGGACAGCAACTGATAACTGTTGGAAAGTTTTCAGACCAAAAGTGTTAGGCACAAAGTTCTCGGCTTTTATTTAGATCAAATTTGCAGCAATTTGAAACACTCACCGCAGTAAGTTTTCGGCCGCGACCACGCAGTTGCAATTGCAATTTTTGGTTCGGGCCACAGGAACTGCAAATGGTTAAATGTGAACCAATTTTTTGGCCATTTAAGTGAAGCGGTAAATAAATTCATGAATTGGATGACTTAAAAATTCCATTATTGTCAAATATTATTTCCATACAAATGGAAAAGTGTTTGCACAGCGAATAAAAGTGAGAGTGTGCTGCATGGATTTAAATCTACATATTGAAACATTGGTTTTCCATTCTCAAAAATTGATAAATAGTTTTGGTTTTTGCAATTGCCAGCAGATTTCTGCTCTAAATGGCATAGCAAATATAATGAATGCCGTTTACCCTTGGGCTTTATTGCTACTCGTTAACCTTTTATGGACTTTGTTTTATTCTCCAATCGAATTTGAATTCCCAATCCGCATTTAGACCGAACGGCAATGCATTTGCCATTCTCCAGGCCCCCCAATCAATCACACTAAAAGTGCATAATGGTGTTGTAAAATCAAAGAGTCTGATTAAAGCGATACTAAAGCGATACCAAGGGCATAAATATCGAGAGTTCGGCAAACATGCCACGCCCACATCCATTCAGGGGGGCGTTTGCCTGTACGTGTCCGTGTGTGTGCGTGTGTGTTTCTGCGGATTTAACGGCTACAATAACAAGGACTTTGGCTGCTTATCAGACAGACACCCACACCCACACTCGCGAATAAAGAGGAATAACATTATTTCAATATGTACTTACACTCGATGCGAAATGTTTTTGGCATTGGCTGGCAATAAAAAAATTATTGCCCGGCATTTACTTGTTCACGCGATCGTCGCACTCCTCGAAATCGTGAATCGCGAGTTGGGGATTTTAAGTGTTATGAAACATGTGTTCCCCTTGGCAATTGCACGGGGGATTTGACGCCCCTGCATATAAGTAGTTTAAGGCGGGGATATATATCTCAATAAGAATTTGCAAGCCATTGTATAATTTTTAATTAAATTTTAATTTGCATAACAAATAAAATTAATAAATAAAAATTATAAAAAAAAAATTTTTATTTAAAAAAATCATACAACAAGTGTCAACTTATATATACTGTTTTTTAAGTTATTTAAATTGGCCACTATAAAATATTTTTTTTTTGTTCGTAATTGTATAATATTTGTTAAGATTTCCCCCTACTTTTTTTTAACTTCATAATATTAGTCAATATTTCCCCTTCTTGACCACGCCTCTGGCTGGCAAAGAAAGTACATTTGCCTGAGAGTCTTCGGCACTTAAGGATAGGTACATCAAATCGTATTTATGCTGTCGGCAGATGCTGAATAAGCCAACTTGAATGACAGACAGTTATTCGATGTGCATGTGAGTGTCTGTGCTGCCTGTGTGGATATAAACGCGCTTAATGAAGTTCCCTTTTGGCCAAATGGCACAACAGGAAGTCTCTAATTGATGCCTGAATACGTTCCTTGTTCGCCGCCTCTTCATTTGGTAATCGATAGTGTGGCAGCTGCCTCACAGATTTACCACAGATTTTCCATTTATCCGATTGGCTTTAGCTGGAAAAATGGAGTGCAGCAGAGAGATTTTATTCGAATTTCAGCACGTCGCAGTCAAGAAGGAAAATCGTAAAGGCTGCAAACGAATTTTAAGGCATCTTAAACTTTTGAGGTGTTTTAATAAACAGATATATTCAAGCTGAATATTATTTAAAAATTTATAAAAATGTTCCAATATTATTTTTAAATATTTTGTAAAATTTAAGTATTATATTTTTCAGACTGTATTTCTTTGTTTCACCAATCCCCTGATGAAAGCAATCCAACCAATGCAATTACGTCTTTACTTTCTCACTCAATTCCGAGTGTTTGGGCGGAAAGCCAGCCGTATATGTGTGGCCAGTGTTTGGCTGTTAGAGTGCCGATTCCCACATGGTCATTGGGTCAAAACAAACAACAAACACGGCCATTACAGGGGTGAGGGGAAGAGGGGCGGAAGGGAGAAGTAGCAGAGCCCAGGACTTGGCCAATTAAGCAATTACGCTAACAAGCTTTATTATGTTGGGTAAGCAGGGCTGAAACCAACAATGGCGACCCGCCCAGGAAACCGGCCAAGGTGTTGAGCAAACAATTAAAACGGAAAGCATAAGGGACAGCAGAAGGATGGCGTTCCGATTCCGGTTCTAGTAGTCCTGGGCCAAGTCTACAAATTGTCTTGGCCATCTCGAGCGATTTTAAAGTGCACCAGATTAGGTGCTAAGGACAGGCTGCGGGAAATTTATGAGCGAAAAGTTTATTTTTCCTGTTCGCCCGTCGGCATAAATTATAGAAAACAAGGGACCTTCCGCCGGACCCCCAAGGAGTTGCCTGTCCGCAGGGGAAAGTGAGAAGAGAAAAGAAGGAAAACTTTCGACACATTGAAATTGATGGTCATAAATTTTATTGACTTGTTGTCGGGCTGCTACAGTAGCTGCTCAGTAAAACGTATATATAGCTATATGTATGGGCGTGTTTCCGTCAGTTTGTTGCCTCTTTTTTATGTGGCAAACGATTATGAGGCACCCAGACATGTTGGACTAGGCTTAGTTAAACAGTCCCGTCGTTTAACTCACTCATCCAAAGTGCCCTACGACAATTACGACTGTGTTGGGGTGACTCTGGCCAAAGGGGTTGTGTATATAGTATATAAATTGCCATGACCATGTCCGGCACGTAGAGTTTGCCGGTCGAGGCAGCCGCCGGAATTTCTAACTGACTTGGCAGCCATTCGATTTACACTGACTGGAGCGGGCTTGATCAAATTAAAAGATTTCCCAATATTCATATTTCAATTTAGACGCAGCTCGGCTGCCGAGAAAAATGATTGGCCAACAAGTGAGAAGGAAGCATTTTTATTAGAAGACTGCTTTAAGCGGTGGGGAAAATTCAATAAGAATTTGTTTAGATTTATTGCCTGCAGAAGTTATTGAAAACTCAAGTATTAAGTTGATTTATTCTTTATGGAATTTTATCGAAACGTTATTGTAAGTCTTGGTTTATTTTTCTTTATTTAATTCGATTTAAATTGTTTTGTAAAGGTTTTTAGTAAAATGGTTGATGTTTTTAAAAGGCGTGAAAAGTATTATGTACCTACTAATTTTAATTAATTAATATTTGCTGCGGTATTTAAATTTTATATACATTTTAAAAAAGTCTCCCAAGTAAAACTAAATTAAGAAAATCCCCAGATAATATATGTTTCTTCCGGTGTCCTGCTTAATCGAAGGAAAGTGCGTCAGAGTGTGTGATGGCTTAATGTCCGCCTGCATTCCGTCTTTGTTATTGATGAAAATTGTCTATAAAAGCGAGCCAAGTTTATGCTCCATTAAATGCCATAAAAGGCGTTTGCCATGACTTGTATGTGAGGGACGTGGCATTGGTCAGGTTGGACTGCCAGCCGTATATATATATGTATCTAATTTATGCTTCAAGTTTTCCTTTTGATCCCTGACTCTCTGTGGGGATAGGGAAAGATAGGGGAAAGTCCTGCGCCCCAGCCCCTCCCCTTTGATTCGCCCGTGTTGACAGCAGAGCTTAGCGCCACTTAATATGAGCCAAAGGCAATATTAACTTGACAGTGGCTCATCGTCGTCCACATGGGAAATCGGGGAGCGGAATGCGGAGAGCGGGGCGTGGCCTCTGGAGCTGTCTTCATTAGCTGCTTTATTAACAGTTAATTAAATTTTGTGTTTAATGATTGGCGAGACAAAAGTCAAGAGGGCTTCCACAGAGGGCTCCAAAGCTAATATTAAAAATGCTTGCGGCTTGGCATTTATTAAAGTTCCCGAAAAGCCAATTTCTAAGCTAGGGAAGTGCCGTTGCCTAGGCTGCTGAGCCAGCAATTACGAGTTTAATGAAACGAGAAATGCCTTTTATAATAATTGGCCAACCGAAAATACCATAACACAGGCCAACAAACAGCAACAGTTTCGGCACGAGTAATTTTCGATATAATAGAGCGGGAAATTTGTTTTCATGGGTTCCCAGCTGACCCTCTCGGTTTCTGGTTAAGACTGTCAAGACGCCTGCGAATATGTCAGGGCCCGAAAATCCCTTTCAAAATAACTGAAATCTAATTACACATTCTGCACAGAATTTCTCGCATGCTCCCGGATTGGAATTCACTCTTTCATTCCGTTCTTTTGCTTCGAGGAGGGCGAGATGTGGGGGCTTATGCTTTTCAAAAGGCTGAAATGCTGAAATACATAATTATGCAGCTCAGAATCTCGAATGACAACCGTGTAAAAACATGGAACCCCAAGGAAAAAAAAGCTGGTAAAACAGGACAGGCAAACAAACTGAGCAGAGGCAGCCAGGCGTGGTAATTGGGTCGGAGTTGGGGAGTTCCCGGGCCGAAGAAGGTTTGGAACCCGGTGTGTAGTACCTGGACTCCTCCGCCTGTCAGCAGGTGGCGTTGCCAGGGACTTAAAGGGCGTCAAGAAAAAGTTTGCTTGGCTGGAGAGCCTGTCATCAGCGAGCCATGGACAGGGGAATTTTTTCAGCCATTTCTTAATTTATGTGCGAGCGAAGGCAAACAAAAATCTGAATGCTAGAAAATAAACAATGTTCGCCGTAATGTCGGTGGGCCTCTGTGAAATGCTTTCCCTTAAAGAGTTTCCACTTTGAGGCTTTCACGCAGCAGAAAAAAACGAGCGTACTTGAATCCTCCGCTTGGAAAAAAAAAGTAGTAAAAGCCACCGAAAAACTTTCATGTGAGGAAAGAAAGCAACCATACAAAAAAACGGAAAAGAAAGGAAAATCCTGGCAAGGGAATTACAAAAGACGGCTGAAATATTATCATAAATGGGAACTCGGATGGGTTTTTATTCTCTTTGAGTCGGTTAAAGTAGACAACTTTTGAATGTCCTGAAAAAATTATTAAAAAAAAGTTTAAAGCTATACCTACAATGTAGGTTAAAATATTATTGAAAAAGTAAAAATTAAAGGTAAGGTAGCATCCTTTTAAATATAAAGTAGTCCAAGCTAGAAGAAAAAGATTAAATTGCTGAAAATATGTCACAAAATAAATAACTTTCAGAAAAATATAATTTGTGCTTATCACATTTCCAGCACTTTGCCATATTTTTGACCCAACCCCAAGCTTCAGATTCAGATTCACAGCTTGTTGTGGTCCAAAACCTGTCTACAAGAGACGAAAATCCTGACAAATTTCTGCCTCATAATTCATGGTGCACAGGTAAAAACAGAAACCTGCCACAAGGCATAAAAATTCCACAACAAGATGTGTCCCCAGAAAAGCTTAGCTTGGAAAATTCTCCGCTTTTCCATCGATTTTTTTTTGTTATTTTCCCAGAAACCAGAGAGGCTATGGAAAATTATGTGTTTCGGGTCATTAGAAGTTGTGTTCCAGAAAAAATTCTAATTAAAGTCCTGGCCAAAATCAATCACATTAAACCAACAAACGTGGGGAAAAAAATGAATGAATAGCCGAGATGAAAAGAAGAGAGGGGAGAAATCCAGCACATTAACATTATTTTAATCAAGAAAGCTACACCTTGTGTTGCGATTCGGATTGGTATCACAGCCAGACAAAGTCCAACTCGTGGCACAAAAAGCTGGATTTTTCTTGTTCTTTTTGCTTTTTGAGACAACATGGAGACGACCTGCATGTCATTAAGCCACAGGCGTCTCTTCGTTACCAGTGACAGGGAAAATCATCATTCATTTTCGTCGGTCTTCTCCGTCAATGACAATCAAGCTGAGTGGGTTGTGAAATTGGGCTGATGATGACGAGCGTTTCGATTCGATCCAAATCAATCGGTGTGCAAGTTTTAAATCAGATGTTATTCAGTGCCTTAAAGCGGGATGGATGAGTGTGTGGCCGCTTTGATGGATTACCCATCCTTGGGCTTAATTAGAAATTGAAACCCGAAAAAGGTTTGACAACTTTTGGTTTGGTTTACAAAATTAAACTCTCTAAAATTACATTAGTCAATTCATTTTAAAAGATTTAATTTCAACAAAAAGCATTTTAATTTAATTTAATTTAATCAATTTATTATCCATGTGCTAACTCATTTAAATTTGTTTATTTTTTTTTAAATGTTTTTCTAAGCGCACACAAACAATGCTATATTTTCTTAAATTTACATAAAACAATTGCCCTAACAAGTAACACGATTCTTATCGGAGGCTCCTATTTGTTTTATTGTTTCGGCAGTTTACTGAACTTGACTTTGTCCTATTTTTTCATTCGCATCCTGACTGGCATTCCGCTTTGTTTTGATTCGCGTGTCCGACAGCCATGACAATCACCACCCTACGTGCCCGGCATATCAATAAAGTATATTGGACCTCTAAACCAGAAAGCGATTGTCGTTTGACAATTTCCGACCAGCTCAACTTATATATTATTTAAACGCCAGAAGTGAATTAAAATTAAATTTTCTGTTTATTTCGCCGCTCGTGTATCACGCCCCTCCTGAAAAAGCCCGCCGCAGGCAAATTACTTTTATAAACTCTCTGACAAACCGCAGCCAGCTAAAGTCCTTCAAAATTCCCTCGGGAGACCGCAGTGGGTATTGTGTAAGGGGAAAAATATTTGAAAAATTTAATTTTGTCTAAAATGCGCCAAGTAGACAAAACAAATGTGGAAGAAGATTTCCACACAACCCCCCTTCAAATTGCTGGCTCCGCTTATTGCTCTCATAATATTGTCTAAGTTCAAGTTAATATTTTGAATAATGCCACATCGTTTGGGCGTCTAAGTGAGTCCCTGCTCGCCGGATATTTATGACTACAAATACATCAGCGCCAAAAGCAGTCGGTATACAGTGGCGAGCTAAGAGAATCCCTAGCACACTTTCCCGAGTCCTTCGAAATGGTTCGCCATTTTTCTTGGCCCTAAGTCGCGCCTTTTGTCCATTATTGTCAGCAGAGTGGCGTGAAAAATACTGAAAACAAGTTGCGAAATCAGGGTCACAAATGGCTGTTTGACAACTTTGTTAGCGTGTAAATAAAAGGGTGTTTTCTGATAAAAGCTCCATTTGTTGGGGATTAAACTGACAAATTAAAAGTGGAACAAATCCCTAAAAAAGTTTTTTAATATCTTAGATATTTTTAATTATTTAAGATATTTTTTAAAGATATTTTACAGTGTATTATATTTTTATCGCCTGCCTTAACTGAAGCCTTTTAGAAGGCATAATTCCTCGCCTAAAAAAGCTAAGAATGCTCTCCAAAAATAATATCCCTCTCCATTTATCACATCGCGCGTACTTAGTATTCAGAAATAATTTATAAGCGGGATTACCCCGAAATAGAATTACATTTAAAGTGCATTGCCCTAGGTGGAATATTTTAATAAGCCGATGGCTCAAGTGCTCAGACCTCACTTAACCCGGCGACTTGTGGACCGGCATAAGGTCACTGTCCATGCCTCCGATTTGAGTAAGCTGAATTTCCAGGACTTTGCATGGATTTAACCAGAATTGAACTCTGGCGACCCGGCCTAAAAGCGAAGCTCTCTGCTTCCTGGAGGCAGCAAATATTTGCATGCGAGCTGTCCACACACTTGGAATCCTTGGGAATCCTTTTTTTTGGGAGCAGAGATTTTCCACCCACACTCTTTTGGAGAAAGGAAGGCGGCTCTTTTTAAATCTATTTTAATGTATGCAGCAATTAAAAATACATCAGTTTACTTTCGGGCGCCTTTGACAGCAGCAGCATCCACTTCCTGGGTCCGGAGTCCTGGGTCCTGTCATTTAATGCGCCATTTTGGGCTCATTAAATTTCATTGCGTTAAATGTTCCCATGTCAGGCATACATTGAGTAATTTTTTGTTATATTTTTCAACCACTCTGTCTCGCCTTCGGCATAATTTCAGCATCAAATAAAAGTAATGAAGTGTTGAGAGGCCTCGGCGCAGGGTTGATAAGATTCCATTAAACGGTGATGTCAGCGCGACACCTTCATTTGCATAAAGACCAACACGTGTCGGCGGCGACTGTCATTGAACTGTCATCCGATCCCATTTCGAGTCCCTTCCTCGTTTCCAACTTCCATCACTTCCTGTTTTTGCCTAATTACGCCCTGTGCAAAATTCATTAAATGCCCCGACACCCTAATCAGCCCTGTCTGTCTGTATGTCTGTTGGCTAAATTTAGTCGGCATCGCAATTCATTAAAAAGAACATCCTACTCCGAGGTCCTTGGAATCTGTGTAGTTGTCTAGGAGGTTGTCCTGTGGCATCCTCTCCAGCCCACTTGACATATGTACTGGGGCCACAGAGTTTGTTTATGTCGCCATCTAATTGCGGCCAACTTAAAATCCACTCAAGTCATGAGCACCTGTAAAGGACAACTGCCTTTACAAAATGTGAGCAATCCAAGTTACGAGTACTTAGGTTTTCACACAGAATCGAACAAGAAAAGTGTACATAAAATATTGATTAAAATGTTTGACTGGTCGTTGCCTCCCAATACTCATAATAATATTAAATTAAAGTGTGTTCATAATAAATGACTGACACTTTAGTAAATTAATAATTGAAAACACTATCAAATCAATTTTGTTTTAGTTGTACTTTCGCTTTAGCACAGGAAAAAAGAGCTTATAATTAAATATTTATGATAGGATAAACAAATACAAAACACTTTAATTTCAGCACTTGCACTTCCTTGTCCTTATTGATTTTTTTATTGCTTTGTTTTGCCAAATATTTTATTGCCTTTCCCTATTTGTTTTCCCGAAACAACTTTTCGAAACTAGACTAAGCAAAAAAGAACGAATTTACCACGGCAAAACCCATCTCAGCACCAATAAGAACAATAGCCGGGCAATAAAAGAAAACTTTTGTTTTTGGGGACACATTTCGGGGAACAAGCGCAAAAGTACAATCATTAAAATTAATTACACAAACATTAATGTGCCGCTGGCAATTAGGATCCCAGCCGACAGAGGTGAACCCCGGCCCACCAGAGATTCTACAATCTCCGCCTGCCTCCTGTCAAGGACTCCGATTGGCAGACCACAACCAAGTAATTCTTGTACGCACCCCAAACACTCAAAGAAAAATATATTAATTAATTTTAGATTTAAAACTTAATTTATTTATAATCTTCATAATTTTTTTTATTGATTTGACCATACTTTAATTTAATAAAAATCAAAAAAATATGTTAAATAATATATATATGTTAAATATATAATATGTTAAAAAGGATATTATAATATTACAATAATTTCTTACCCTCTACTAGAGAACTACAGAGCATTAGAGATTTTTTTAAATAAGCGTGTAATTTTTTCCAGTGCACAAACACACACAATGAGGCGCCCACAGAACGCCCACAAGACACACACAATCACAGCAGTCGACAATAATGAATACTTAATAAAGCGGCATTCAAGGTGGTCGGACTTTCAGTTTCAGTCAACAACAAACAAAGGCGGCCAGCAGGCCAAAGACCATGGCTAAGGCTGCGGGCCAAGTTTACCTTTGTTTGGACCCACTTGTCCACCTCCAGCTCTTGTTCCTTGTCCCATAGTCCTTGTTCGTTCTGCTCCTTTTTCGCTTTTTTGTTGTTGTTATTTTTTCTCCTTGTCGGGCGGGAAATTTTATTTCAATTATCAACACCCAAGCGAACGGCATTTAGTATTCAAGTTGATTTAATTTGTCTGCAGCAACCTGCCGTTAAAGGCACGAATACCAGATGGGTTTTGGTTCGCTTTCTATTCGGATTCGTACTAAGCAATTACAGAACCAGCTGTACGTTTATATAAAAAAGAATATTTTAACCGATGCGAATTCCGTAAATCGAATTGATTGAAATCATAAAAACAAACGAGGCTTGTTGAGGACTGTAAACGCTTAATTGTGATTGATGGCATTTGTTTTCAAGTATTTTTAGTGGAATTCTACAACCCACAAACTAATAAAGCTGTTAAAAAATGGGCATCATAAAATTAGCATTCACCCTTGTTGACCCGTGAATTCTTTAGTCTATTAAGTGAACAATTAATCTAATTAATTAATTTATCTTTAACAAAAAACACACTTTTTAATATGTTTTATTTATAGCCCAATTTTACAAGGGTATGCAGATATAATTAGCTTTTGTTGCTTCCCTAAATAAATGTCAAATCCACGCCCACAACAAAATTCCTATTTTAAATTTAATAATAATCCCGCAAGTTGTCCTTCCCCCACACGAAACACTCTCTAGATTTCTATCGGACCACAAAGTGCAAATTGATAGCCTTATCACCGTAAAAATCGATACACTCGCAATGTGGGTAGACAACCACAGTTTGCACATTATTATTGTGGAAATTTTCCCAGAATTTGCATTGTAATTTTAATTAAGTTTTACAATTGTCAAAGGGGTCGGCACCCGTTGGTTTTGGTAGCGGAAATCAAAAAGTTGTAATATTAATAATGCATAGTGCAGAATCACAAATTTAGCGCACATTGCTAACTTTTTTGGTTGGTCAAATGTCAAGGGATTTCTGGGGAAAACAAACGTTTTGAATTTCCGTTTTAATTGGATTTAATTTGGATTTACAAGGCTTTGAAAATTATTTGATTCTGTGAATTTTGAGTAACTATTGGGGTAACTACAATTGCACCTTCCATATGCACTGTATTTCTCTCACACGCTATAATTGAGTAAATTAAATTATAAAAGGACGATTAAAACGAACCGACATGCAAACCACCACACGTCATCGCTGCGTATACGCAATGTAAATTCCGATTATTGTGAAGAGAGAAACGAGAAAAATTAAGGGGCATTAACTCTCTCATGCAACAAGTGGTTAATACTAATTAGGACTTCCCGGGTTGAATATGAGGCACAAGGACATGCCGATGACGATGACGACAACAATAAGGATGTGGCTTTCGATGTCAACAAGGCCGGGCAAACAATAACGGAAGCTGGAATATTTTCTGCAATCCGATGCTCCTTTAATTAGGCAGACTACTGGAGCCTGATGATGACGCTGATTACAGGCACTTGAGCCCAACATACGGAATATTCAAATAGAATTTTCATACAAAATATGTAAACTAATATTATACGAACAAATATAAAATTCTCATGTTGTAATCATTAAACTAAATAATTGATATATTTTTTCTATTCAGATTTATAAATTGTTTATAAATTTCACAACCTCTATCAAGGTTTTTTGATATACTCGATACCCACTGTATTTGTCATTAAAACGAAATACTCACTCTGAGCCTTGAATTTCTCTATTAAGCTCATTCAAAGGCGATTTGCGATTTGTAGACGCAAGATGGCAAACAAATTGGCATAAGCTGCTTGCATGCGAAGAGCTATTACGACATTCTTACGGGTTTGATAAGCGTGGGCGACATATACTCCTCACCGAGTAGGAGGTCCTATTTTTCCAATCGAGTGGGTG
Organism: Drosophila takahashii; assembly: GCF_030179915.1. Taxonomy (NCBI): domain Eukaryota; kingdom Metazoa; phylum Arthropoda; class Insecta; order Diptera; family Drosophilidae; genus Drosophila; species Drosophila takahashii. Next base: position 15,874,431 of record NC_091680.1, read on the forward strand.
GGATATTAATAAAGCATCAACCTGTCAATTTCTAAAAGACCCTTGAATTTCTTAAATTTCTTGTATTTTTTTGTCAGTCCATCAATTCGTCAGTCCTGAAAGCAATTTAAACTCTTTTCTTCTTTGTGTTTTTACAGATATTCGAGACGCATTTCTAAGCATCTTCGTGGACGGACTTTTATTGAATTGTGCCAGTAATTCAAGCCAAAATAATGCAGGGAAATGTCAGCTGGATATCGGAAGTCCTTTTGTAGACCACAAACTCAACGTGGATGGGTGGAAAAATGCTGATAAATGGCAAATCAAGTGACAACGATGTGGAAAGTGATGGAGAGGCGCGGTTGTCTAGCAATTGGCTGAAACAGCTACACAAGTCATTGATATCAGATGTATATATATATTTATGTATTTTACGGGTGTGATTGGAGTGTGTGTGTGGGGCCTGAGGGCAGAACTGCCTCTTTATACTGCTATTTTTTGCCGAATTTTCCGTTTTTCCCGTTGCCATTCAACTCGCGACAATTGCCGGGCCATTTCGCATATTTACAATGCCTCGAAGGGTGATTCCAGCCGCTCTCCGAAGAACAGTTTGCCTTTGTCGCTTTCAATTTGTACCTAACAACTGTCAGACATTTGTCGTTTTGGTTTGGATTGCGCCAGTCACACGGAATTAAATTTCGAGCGCCGGTTTTTCGGCCCAATTGTGTGGAAATATGTCAACGCAAGGCAACTCCCCACTACCAACTCGTTGTGGGCTCTGCAGAACAGAGAAAAAATAATTTGCTCGACTTCAAAAAAGCAAACATTTCAACGGCTGATGGAGCACTATAAGGCCCAGCATAAAAAAAAGAACCAGGCATGAGTAAGCTGACGTTGATGAGATTTGCAGGGGCCAACAGAACCAGATCGTTGAATTTACGAGTATTGAAGCCGACTGACAGCTGGCATGTGCAAATATTCGCCAACGGGCATTCGAAATACATTTAACTGGAAACGCATTTAAGGTCCCTTTACGATGAAATTTTAAAAACAATATTCTCAATACATAAAAAAGGATTACCATTTTTTTGTATTTGGTTTTTAATAATTATATATTCACCTGTGGATTTTTAAAATATTACAACTCGTCTTTCACTCAAATTCCAGCAATATCAGTGCGGCTATAGACAAATATAAGGCCATGTGTGTGCATAATAAATTAACTATCTTTAAGTGCTGGCATAAAACTATTTTATCGCAAAATATTTCATAGCCAATAAAATGTGTCAGGTGTAAGACAGCCGACGAAGGCATAAGTGTAAGCTGCTCGACATGCTTGTAAAGTGTTTTCGAGCATAGACATAATTAAGAGAATATATGTAACTAGGCTTTACCCAGTTAGATTATCGGCTAAGCGCATCAAATGCTAAAAATAAATTGAGTACGGAAACCAAAGACCCAGACCCAAAAACCAAAAGTACGCTAAATTGTGCTGACCATGAGCCCCGATTTTGAAAGTCTAAGTCTGTCTCTGTCCTGAACTAGGCTTTCGAAAACATGTCACATGATTTGGTGGACTTTTGGTTATTTTTTACTTTGATCACATGTTTCCACTGCGTATACGTAATTATAGTTAATGTTAGTCAGCGTTTAAATATATTAAGTTGTATTTAGTGAAATTTATGGGAATACTCATTGATTGATCGATAAGATAAGGATATGTCAAAATGGCATTAAAGTACGAAAGGGTCTCATTAATGAAATTAAAATAGGAAAACCCAATTAAAAATAAATAAACTAAATAAGAAGAAACATAATTAATTATTAGCTACAAATAAATGTTGGCTGTTGTATCAATGTATTACGAACGAATAATGTAAGCTATGAAAACCTGGAACGGCATTTTTATAGATAAAGAAAAAGTTATTATATCCGTAGGCTAAAAAATTATAAAAAAAAATATGTTAAGCATACAAAAAACTTATTAGATAAAGTGAAATTCTACCTAAGATAGATTTTAAAAATCGTAAGAATAAGTATTTAAAATATTTAGAAGTTAGTAAGAATATCTTAAGAGAAACTTTGTTGATTCAACACCCACTAGTTAAGGGTTGTGTTTGTAGCAAGTACATGTTAAAAAGAAAAACAGAAAAGTGCACAATTGGAAATTACACCTAAATAGAAAAATTAAAACAGATCAATGTGGACATTAAAATACAGTAAAATTGCATGTTAAAAAGAAAAGATTAAATTTAATATCACGAATGAGACACAGCTGAGTATTAATCTTAAAGTAAAAACTATACGCATGTAGCCGAAAAAGATGTTTTAAAATACGGATTACCGACACACGAATAAATAATGGATGTTGAAACAAAGAGAGTGGCAGTTTGAATGCAAGAGGGGCCGGCTACATACACTCCCCAAGTATTTCCATAATAAACTAATTTCCAAGAAAGGCGATTGCTCCATCTTCTCAGCACGTGACAAAGTTGCCTGTCCTGCTGGCATGCTTTGATCAAATAAACAAACAAATGACAAATGGGGACCAATGTGGAGACAGGCGATTTGTCACTACCTAATTTATGTACCCAGTCGAGCGTCTTTGTGAGGGCGATGGAATTAACCCTCATCTGGGTCAACGGACCAACATGCATCCCACTCCGCAGGTGCAGTGCATCAGCAAATAGAAGGTGTGTTCCAGGGCTTCAATTAAAACGCTGGCATGCGAGAAGTTCGACAAGAAAGTTCATAACCGGATCGAACATTACAGAACAAGAAGACAATATGGGGAAAAACTTTTTCTTTTTCCTTTTTTTTCCGTAAAAGTTATGCCTGCTTAAGGTATTCTGCAAAAACTTTGCCAACGCTTATTGAATAACTATAAATTCCTCTATAAGTTATCAAGAATCTGCTAAGAGGATAAACCACTTTAACAGGGTAAAGTGAACCAAACTAAATAGTTAATTAGACGAATTTGCTAAGAAGCCTTTAAAAAGATATTTTCATTATTCACTTTACAATTTAATACTTTATAATTCAGAAAGCAAAACTCATCGAGAGCCATTTAAAGTTTAATTTGCATTTATGTCCGTGCTTGCGCATTTATTGCGCAATTATAAACTGAATGGCCCTTTGATTTTGATGATTACCGTTCGGCATTTGTACTTAAAGCCCAGGTTAACCGCAGCCACCATGGCAACCTGATAATTTCGCAAATATTGCCGATGGGCGGCCACTGGCATTGGCCAATTGAAATCATTATAAATCAACGGGTTGATGGATAGAGTAGTTATTAAAACGGGATATTTGCTTCTAACAGTGATAAAACTGTCAATGGGCAAATGTAAATTCGTTTACGTTGCTAATCGAATTACTCACCATAGGGCCTGCCTAATGAATATGCATTACTTGAATTAAAGTATACAAATTAAATATGAGCATTTTAGTTGAGTGAAAATTGTTTTCTTCAATAACAACACACAAGTATCCTAAGGGCGATCCAATGCCAATTGTGGCCTGTCATACTCCGAATAAGATTGCTACATTTCCCTGACATCTTGTGCCGACTTACAGGCGGACCCATTTCAAAATAGCTTTTAAGGAAGCAAACTAATAAACTGTCCGGACCAGAGCACTTCATCAAGCCGGAGGCCCCTGTCAAGTCGTGCTTACCTGGCCTGCAATTTAATCGTTACGAATGTGCGGTCGTAAGTCATATCCCTCCGAGTGACCCACTCTTCACTCGGAACCCAACAGAACCCCGGGCAGCGGTATTGAGTTAAGTGACATTATTTGGTTACCCATCCCGAGGAGAAAAAATATTGCTATTAGTAGGTTTGTAGCCAGGAGGAGATACGTTACAGCCAAGGTAAAAATATTATTACAAATTAAAAAGTATTTATTTGTTGAGAAATGCTGTGTTATATGGCTACATTTCGTTGAAAGCATATATTATAAATTATTTTAATAATTTGAAAAGTTGGGATGAAAAGAAACTATACAAGCTACCAAAACAAATATCAAGCTTCCTTGTAAAAGTTTTAAAAAGTGAATAAATAGATATGCGAATTTAGATTTCCTGCACAAATTATGTTTCAATGAAACTGAAACTCAAATCTCAATCTCTGCCTTTAGCAAATTAAATTCAGCAAAATCCTCTTATCTCCACCTGTGCTACAATTTCAACTACATAAATTGCCATTATGTATTTGGGTTGGAAAATAAAACAGCGTATCTGTTATTTGCTGTTGACTGGTTTCGTTGTACACGAGTTTTGGTCTTCTCTTTTTTATGGTCAAGTCCTGGAAACTATTTTGTGGCTCTGTCCACTAGCAAGCAAAAGTTATTTGTTGTGGGACTTCTTTTTCATTCTTTTCACTGCAATAAAATTTTTGTGTGACATGAATTATATGAGACTAAACGAAGGGGTGGAGGGTGAAAAAATAACCGAAAGCAGAACGGCAAAGCAAATGAGACGTCAACCGAGAATAGTTTACAAATTGCAGTTTTATGGCCAACTGAGGATGATGGAATAGCAAACTAGTTACCAAGCAGAAGAAAAAGCTTAAATAGAGTTCTTGAAATGCACAAAAAGAAACGTTACACAAACTTAACTTTAATAAAGTGTAACTAAAAAGCAAATAAATTCAATTAAAATTGAGCGACATTCTGACACATGTAAGCAGGCACATCTATCCTCGTCTATGGAAAGGGGTCCTAAACCACTTTACCCACACATTCCGACCTCGGAAAACAACGGGAACAACACGCAGAGCCCCGAAAGTTTCCTTTGTCAATGTGTCTGTGGGTTTCTCAAAACTTTCGGCGTGAAATGTGTCACTCAAAAGCAGCAGCGCCAAAAAACAACAGAACTTCCGCCAAGTCAAACAGTTGAGTTCGGCTGGTTCATCTTAGACGAAATACAATCAAGGAAAATAACGAAAAGTTCTTGGCGGATAAAGACGAAAGTTTTTGTATTAATTATTAAAACCAAAAAGAAAGTGAATATTAATATTTCCTTTTTTACTTTTCTTTAATATAAAATGGAAAAAAACAATTTTGCTTACTTGGATTATTTTAGTATTGAACACTGAATTAAATTTATACCTAAAAACTATACCGACTACATGCTTTCTTCTTAAGATTTTTCAGTTATAATAGTTAAAAAAATACCTACAAAACTGGGATTATTTTCTTATCCAACGAAACAAGGTTTCTTTTCTTTTAAAAGTTTTTTTTACCACTGAATTCCATTTGCTTACAATGCAAATATGCATGGAAAACAGCATTTATTCTATTGGATAAAGGAATTCTACCGAAAGAAATGCAGGTAATAAGTAGCTTAAGTAGTTACGAAGTAATTCAGTTGAATTTCCGAGCACAGCGGGTTGCAAGTTCCCAGCCAATTGCCGACGCCTCGAGGAAATGTAACTGCCTGCCGAGAATGGCTGGAAAAAGCTAATGAAATTGTCTCCGGCACGGTTGCACAACACTCGCTGAACAAATGGCAAATTAAGTTTCGAAAATGGTTTCCACTTACGGCGCTGGCAGGTTCGTCCCGGTTATTCCCGTTACCAAACCGTCGGCAGCCGAGGCGGTGGGAAAAAAGCAAAGCTAAATGGCAGACAAGTGCATGCCAGTCAAGCCGCTTGACTGTTGAGATGCAGCCCAGTGCTGGGGATCGGGATCTGAATCTGTTGTTGGGGTTGTGTCCCAGAGCTGAGGACCGTGTTTGGTTCTGGCATTCCCAAATGGCTTTCAAACTAGTTAAACTGGCAAGAGCTGCCAGTAGAAGCAGTCCTCTGACTAAACGTTGCAATAGAGGGCCCAGATTGCCAATGTCGTGTGTGAGTTGCCCCAGAAAGTGCGCTACAAAAAACTTCATCCTCAATTGAATTAAATGGTCTGGCTTCCTGTTCCTGCTACAAAATGGTTTCTACTATTTGTTTGGTAATATTTCAAAAGCACGGATTGCAAGGTAAGCGGCAGACAATTCTGTTTTTGTCGCCATCAATTAACTAATAGTTTATGAAGTTACATATTTTTTCCATCGCTTTTAACGCGAAATGCATTAGCAAATTAAATGGTGAGCAAAAGGAAAAAGATTCTAGAGTGAAAGGACAACATAATTACTTCTACTCTACAGAAAAAACTCTGAGAGCTTGGACAGGCTTAAGCTATATAAACTGACTCTCTAATTTTCTAAAAAATAATTAATTGATCATTTTAAAAAAAGTGCAATTAAGAAAATGTCATAAAAATATATCTCTTTTAAAAAATATATCTCTTTTAAAAAATATATATTTTAGATACCATATCAAAAACCAATCTTTTTAGAAACAACGCCCACACAGAGTATTCACATAAAGTGTCCACAGGAAGCGCATTCAGCAAAATCGCCAGAGGAAAATTCCCTCACGTGAAGTCCTCGCCTGAACCTGAAGCCACAACTCTGTCAGATTTTCCTCTTTTCCTCTGTCTGCTTGCTGGCCAGCATTTTGTTTACATTTGCAGTATCTAATGACTTTTAGCTGGAGGCTGCCGCTGTCTCTGTCAAGGGAACAAAGAGTTCCAGCACTTAAGTGCAATGCAATGACTGTCCCCAAAAGGGCGAGACAAACAGCACAAAAAATAACAGGAAGAAAGCTATATCTATGTGTCCCGACTTTAGGATACCCTGTTCTTATTTTAGTCAAGAATTAGGGGAAGCTTTTTTATTTGTACTGTTTACTGGCGCTCTGCCGCTATAGGCACAGAATACAATTTTCCAAAAATAAGTAAATTAACCCGATTTCGAAATTATAATTAAAATATTTGTTTTTAAAATTCGTGTCTGTTTAATATTGTTAAAAAATTATTAAAATCCGATTCTTTCTGATTTAGTTTTCAGATTATTTCTACTTTACGACTAATGGGTAAATAAAAACCTGGCAGAAGTGAATCTATGTTTCACAGTTGGCCGGCCTGAACTTGGCCAGCAGTTGGCACTCATATTTGACGTTTTGGCCGTGCCGAAAGCTGTGTACACAACCAGACAGAGACAAGAACAGGCGATGGGCAGTGAAAGAGACGGCAAGAACAGAGGAGCAGAGGAGACCAACACATAAGTAATTGCATTTTTGCCGTATAAAACACTTCCGGTTCATTAAACTGGCTGGCTGAAAGCGACGGCCAATGGTCTTCTGGAGAATGCACATGCATAAACATTCTGGACCAGTTCTAATGACCCTCTGCTCCGCTGACTTTGTGCTTTTTCCATATTTTTTAGCTTTTACCTAGGATAATTGAAAAATCATGGTAAAAAAGTACAAGTAAACAAAATGATAACTTAGATTTAAACACTTTCAAAAATATATAATAGTAAGTAGGTATGTATTTATTTTATGGCATAATAAAGCAAAATAAATTTACTTAAATCCCTAAGACCATTTTATACTATTTTTGCTGCATCAATTCTTTTGAGAAAATCCTTAAGTTTGAACAACTGCGGCAATATTTGCATAGACACTCAGAAACAATGTGAAGGACTTGTCGTCGGAAGGAGACGACGACTGGAACCGGAAGTTGCAGATCTAACTAACTTTGCTTAGTTTGTGTTTGTAGCTACGCAGCGTAAGCAGAAGTAACTTGGATAAACAGCTTTCTAAATTGCTTAAGCTGCTGGGTAATTAGTAAAACTTTAAACTCAAGCCGAGCGGAAAGTTTTGCCTTGACTTACACCTCAGCTTTCCCAAGCAGACAAATGAAAAACCATTTTACCCCAGCCCAACTTTAACGGCCATTTATCTAAAACAGCTTTCCCAGAATCAGGTTCAAAATCTGAGCTTAGACGGGCCCCATTTCTCCAGCGCCAAGTGCCAGCTCATTGCCATATGGAAATTTAAGCGATTTGTTTAACACGAACATATGTTAAATGTTGATTTTTCATTTGCCATTGCCGCTGCGAAGGATATGCGAAGGCATAGGGAGCCGAGGGAAATCCGAGGGAAATGCGATGAGTAGGACAATGGAAAAGGCAGCGGCGACAGCGAAACCAGAGAAATGGCAGAACAAGCAAATCAAATGAAACCCTTCATCAAGTGCAAAACATTTTTGGGTGCGACGAGTGTCACAAAAGGAAGACAGTGCCCGAAAAAAAGCAGAGAAAAAGGAAAAACCGGGAATCTGATTTGATAAACGGACGAGAAACGTGCAGAGGATTTCTCTTTTTTATTCCCAGCATGTGTAAATGCTAACTTGGTTACCGGGTTTACTACACGAGAAGGGCTAAAAACAAATCCCCTCTGCCATTGATTGCCGTCCATCCGTCTACATTCACATTTGTGGGTTCTGCGGTTCGTGTTTTGCGTTCTTTCCTTTTTTCCCACTGGCTTACTTTCTCAGTCTCTGAATCTCTAAATATGTGAATCTGTGAGTCTGGGAGTCCCTCGAAGAAAAAAAGAAAGCGAGGCTAAGCATAAGGCCAGGAGAAATCTGGGCTAATCTTAAAGCCCGCTGAACTCCACTCCTGACCTGTTGATGGCTTTAACTCGGCCGATTCCTCCGGGTGGTTTATCCACTTGCTCAATCAACCGAGTTGTCTATATTGAGTATGCTTCATTGGTTTTGACTGAATCACTTTGTATTCAAAAAGCAGCCTGTCAAGCCAGGTGAAATAATAGACAAGACGGGACTTTTCAATTCGCTACCTGAGCAGAATAGTAGTGAAGATGATTATCTCTTTACTAATTTTACATATTTTATTTTTTTGTTATTAATGTTACGAAAAATTAATTACTTTCAATAAATTAATTTACTGCCAATTAATTTTAAGTTTAAAGAATATTTAATATAAAAAATTCTTAAATTAATTTGGTTCTATGTTTTTGTTAAAATATTTGTGATATTAAGTAATTCTTATAGCTTATAATGATTTGTAAACATTTCTACACTTATCACACATTCAAATTAAATTAAATGACACTCAGTTCCACTAATTTATTACCCCGTTTTTCTGCTTTAAGGCAAAATATTAAAAACCCTTCATAGCAGGACCTCGGAACATGCTGTCCAACACGTCAAGCCAATCTCCCTGCTCTTGTTTCGCAGCTGAACTAACCCTAATGAACATGGACAGCAGTGAGTAAGTCCGAAAAAGGCAATGGTCACTGGCAGCCACTGATATTGATTGCATTTTGCACTTGCGGGCACTGGCTGTCAGTCTGAATGTTTGGTTCCAGATGATTGAGAAGCGTGACACTTTTCAGCCAACCGAAAGAAAAGCGAATTTTCAGGAAAATAAGATGCGGTTTTAGTGACAAGTCCCATGGCGATTCATTTGGCTCAAAGTCAATGAACATTACAAGTACGCATCTTCAGTGAGTACGCGAGAATCCATGGGACACATTACGCATACGCCGAGTAAACATATTAATTATACGCCCTCGACATTGGCTGGCTGTAAATTGTACGGAAATTTCAGGGCAGACAATAAATCAAAATATTTATTTACGATTGCTGTCTATAGGAAAGGCGTTAGCAGAAAGCTGGCCCACTTCGGCATCTCGTTTTCAATATGCGTGCTCCCTTTTGCAAGATATTCATAAGCGTCGTGGCTGTTTTGTGTTTGAGTTTTTCCTGTTGCCTGGGTGGTTGGGTAACTGGGTGGTGAGAGTCCCCACCCACCCGCATGTGGCATAAGCAAATATTTGTATTTGTGCAGAATGTGATGGTGGGTCGGTGTTGGCTGTTGGCACTGGTGTTGCCGTGGCCTTCGCATTTCTCTGCCGCTGTCATTGTTGTTGGCTCTGCGGATGCCTCTTGTTTTGCGGCTGCCGCTGCGGCAAATAACAAACTATGGCCGCCAGCTTCAGACTTTATGATACCTAAGCAAATGTTTTCGAAATAATGTAAACTCCGTTTGTGATTCTGACTGAAGGAGTCAGTTGGCAAGACAGAATTACATGTTTAACATCGCTTAGCAGACTTAAAATAACAATCTTATTTAATGTCCAATTAGTTTTTACCAAGAACTATCATTATTATTAATTAATAATATTTTTTATAAACGTTTTGAAGCTTAAAAGTAAATTGAATTGAAATAATATTTTAATACTTTATTCCGTAAAATGTATTATATTTAGTTTTTTATGTATTTGTCTTTATAAATTTATTTTATAAATCGGGAAAGAATTTCAGGGACAGGATTAATGGTCCTCATATACCCCCTTACCCCTTGGCTACCGTCTGAAAAAATATTGTGTCATAAAATGCATAAATTACAAATTCAATTTCGCAAAAGACGATGACCGCATTTTAAAAACATTTTCCCCTGCTGAAGCAGCCATAAAAAAACTGGCACTGGGGACTGCGAACAGCTGAATTGAGCTGCTTAAATAGTTGAAATTTAATTGAGATTAAAACTGACTGTGGGAAACTAATTAAACTCAAGATATGTAGGCGAACAATGTGAAAATAAATACAGCCATACATGAACTTGGGTGCAAATGGGGTTGGGAAACTGATTGGCTGTCGAAATGAAATTAACACCTGATTGCACAGACCGGAATTCGATTAAATTTCTGATAATATTAATTTCAAATGCCGTCATGCGATTGAAGGCCGCCGTTTGAGTAATGTCCTGGCTTTAAGTCAGGCTTAACTAGGGCTTTACAATTCATCGGCAGAATTAATCTGAAACTTGCGGCCAAATTCGGCACTTTGCCATTTACTTTAGCCTTGAACTTTAAGCTTCTGCCCAACCGCAGAGCCGAGACCAAAGTTATTCAATACTGGCGACGAACCGTCAACAGTAAATGCATTTGCCACTTACAATTTTCGTTTTGTATAAATATTATTCGGATTCGGACGAACTCAACCTGTCTGCGCTGGACATCGACTATTGGCCCATTCTGCCAGTCCACTTCGTTTTACGCTTCAATAATTTATATTTCAATTTTCAAAATTGACTTTTCAATGCACGAACAACGAGGGCAACAAGGATGAAAATGACTTGAAGAAAGTGGAAAATAAAAACGCTGCCTACTTTCCTGCGCATAATTACTTCTGGGATCTTGGCCAGTCACTTCTTTTCCCATCTAAAAATTCGTTGAATTTTGTTGAAATTTAAAACCAATTTGTTTGAGTTTCTCCCTTTTCAGCCAAAAGCTGTTTGGCAGTTGGCAGCCTTTTTGTGCTAATTAAGCAAAGGGAAAAGAAAGTCGGGCCAAAATTTACTTAATAGGGCGAAGGCAAGGCTCACTGGAAAAAGAAAACTGAAAGCTCAACTGAAGAATGCCAATTTTTCAATTTATTACCCTTTAGCTTTAAGTTGCAACAATATAGGAAAATAATTTTCAATATCTTTAAATGTAAACCCACTGAAACGAAGCCATTTTCATTAAAGTACTTTCTCATCACAGGGTTACAAAAAGCCCCTTTTCGGACATCGAAAGTGGAAAAGTTTGGCAAACTTTTGGGACCGCCACGGTTCAATACTTAAGGGAACTTCCGGTTTGGCTTCATTTGAAGTTCGCCTCTGCATTTGTTACGCTCAGTTGGGGCAGTTGGCCAGATGGAAAAGTAAATCAAAGCGATTACCATTTAACACTAGATCAAGAGCGAAACGAGGCCCGGCTTATTAATTACTGGAACAATTTCATTAACGTCCTTGTAAAACCGAGCACGGCAATGAAAAGTCCAAATTGAAATGAAACTCATAATGAAAACGGAAAAGCAGCTCACGTCAAGGTTAAAGCCAAAGTTAAGCAATTGAAGCAGACAGCGGAGAGACAGCCATAAAAGGGCTAAAAACAACGAAATAAAGCAGAAATGTTTCATTAAAAACTTTTGACACAATTTTTAATTAAAAATGTTTAATAGTTTTGTTGGCGACAGTTGACAGGCACAACCGCAATTCATCAAGACAAACTGACTGTTGGAAAAAATGCGAAAAAAGATGGCAATCGCCATGGGGAACTGATATCGGAACCCCCAAAAAAAGATTATAAATGGCGAATAAAATATTTATAAAAGAATAAATAAAATAAAATCGACAGTGAATTTATTAAAGTATTCAAAGAGCCAGGCCACATTTACCGTCACCCATTAACTAGTTCATCAACGTGAAAGCGTGATAGGTGAGTAACTAATATTTTATTTTGCTGCCGTATACGTAATGTGCATGTGTTTTTTTCCAAAGGGAAACCAACAAATAAACGCAAAAGGAGTGGGCGATATTTATGTGTGTGCACGATGATAAAAGTGACAGGGGAGTGCAACACGATATGTACCTGGCCATTAATGGCCTGCATTCCGATTGCCGAGCAACCGGAAACGGAAGCCGAAAGCTGAAGCTGAAGCCCCGACGCCATTTTGGCGCAAAGCTGCGTCGCCTGCCAGCAAACACGTACACACCAGCAGCTACGTACCATTTGCAGCTTCCTCGATTTGGCCATAAAAACAGCCAGCATCCTTAAGTGCAGCTTTGTCGGTCTGGGGACGGAATCCAAAATGAAAGACATGACTATATATCTAAATGGATTTCCTGGGCGACATGCACATTCTGCGTCGAGCGGTGACATTAATTGCATAAGCGCAATCAATGCCACGACGCTCGGAAAAATGTCATAAATGCATTTCAGCCAGGCAACTTCAGTGGGGAATTCGCAGTCTCCGAGGAAGAAGTCAGTGGCCCGTATGAAGTACACAATCCGCAATGGTAATTTTCGTCTTGTCCTTCGCTTAGATTAAAGCATATTATAAATTAGGTTTATCTTTAGCCGAAAATGACAATTTGAATTATGCGATATGAATGATAACAGCAAGAAGCTCCTTAAAATTTCCTAAACGGTTTGGGGTATTTTTCTTCATAACAGTTTCTAAATAGCATTTATATTGTTTCAATTTCTTACTTTAAATGGCACTTACCAAACAAAATGAAAGTTCGGTGGTTTTCCAATCCGCAAAGAAAATCCCTTCCCCATCCTTTAGTCCCTTTGGCGTAGGTTGAAGTCAAAGGATTTCGCCTGCTCATCCACAGTCTTTGTAAGGCCCTAATTTTCCCACCGAATGACTTGGAAAGCCTGGATACGTTTGTACAATCATAATCGCTTGCTGTCACAACCGCAAAACCGAATCGAGAACTAAATTGCTTCACCTTCAAAAGCATTCCCGCGACGTCTAACACTTGCCTTGTCTTCATACGCGCCATACACGTAAAGTAATTAAAATTAAATGCCAACAAGAGCACATAAAGCTGTAGGGAAAAGATAATTACACCGACAGAAAAATAGGGGGCTTAGGGTCTTAGAAGACGTATTTTTTTATTTAATTTTATTTTCCCTTATTTTATTTTATAAATTATTCAAGTAGCAAATAATATATATTTTTATTACCTTCTATTTATCTTAAGTAATATAATTTGAGTTAATAACTAGTCATTTTATTGAGATAGTTTTAATGACCTTTTAATTTTGGGGATTTATGTGGACCTACATTTTTTTACCATTCTGTATTTAAATATTTAAAAATATGTTGCTTTGTAAATTAATAAGATCATTTTCCCAGTGCATCCTTGGCATTCTTGGACGAAGTGCGACTCCAACTGGCATTGCTTGTGTGCTGCTGTGCCAAACACCACATGAACGTGGGTCTTTGTTGGCTCAGTCCTGGCTGTTTGTCATATACCGCTAATATTGCCGAGCCGTTGGCTGTGGCTTAACATTCAATATGGGCGGAAAGGGGGCTGCTTTCGGCTGTTCGGATGCTTTTGGTTGCCTGCAAATGTCAAGGGGCCTTGGCCGGATGGCAGCTTGCACTTAATTGCCAGGCGAACAAGAGCACAACATTTCAATATCGCCGTAGACATCGAAATGTTATTAAGCCAATGCATATTACATCGGAGCATCCATACTTCCGATAGGAAGACTCCCTCTCCCAATTAGAGAACTGCCAGTGCACTCGGCATCGGCACACGTCCCTCTTAATTGGCGTATAATCCGTCAGAGGCATTAAATATGCAAATTCTAAGTGCATAAATGTTGATGCCGTCAGATGCATTGCAAATTGCCCCAAAAAAACGAAACAAGATTCCTTGAATATACAACAAAAATCGATATTTAAAAAATTATTCATACTTAGAAAATGTTTGGGGATTTTTTTAAGGGAGAAACAAATAGTAGAAAACATAGTCAAAAACATAAAAATATACAGCTGCGGTCAAAATAGTAGTAGTAGTAGTCTAATAGTACAATTATAACAATACAATACAATATTTCCAATGTGGCTATTTTCAAGGATACTCCCAACGAGGGTCCTGACTGGATGTTAATTCAGCGCCGATTCGACGGAAGTGTCGATTTCGGAGAACAGCCGCGTCACGAACTTCCTTTCGGCGACCTCAATGAAGAGTTCTTTCTGGGCATGTTCATACTCCATAGTGGTAAGTAGAAACTTATAACTTGTTTTCTTAATTTCACTTTGGAAATCATCAGCAAATTTCAAAATTAATTGTTTGTTATATTGTTGTTACTAAATTAAATCGCTATATTTATTTATTTATTTTCAGCGATTTAAATGGACCGTATAATAAGTCGAAAACTGAAGTGATTGAGGGTCTGGGACTTTTCTGGGGTAATTGGTACAATGGCAAAATACGATTAGAAACCAGAGGAGTGCACATAATAAATATTGTAACGCTATTTGCTGCTCTAAAAATTGTATGACATGTTTTTGTTGCGGATACTCCCATTTCCCCAAGGATCCTGGGAGTCAGATCCTGCCTGCCTGGTCGGCGATATCGCATGCGACATGCGTCAATATTAAATTAAAGCGATAACAAATTGTAATTACGCAGCATGTGGCGCAGCGCGGAGCTCTTGCCCCATTCTCGACCCGGATCCGTGGAGTCTGGGGGCTAATGGAGTTCCGCCAGGCGACCGCAGTGCGGCACATAAATATCCAAATTGACATAAATTAGTGGAGATTGAAAAAATTGCTGTGGAGCGCGGTGTGGGGATGTGCCATCGGCCAAGTGGCCATTGCCATTGCCTTTGTCTTTGTCCCGGTTATAAATGTCGACTACTTCGTGGCCCTGGCCCATTGGAGTCGTGTAAAGCTGTCGGCCAGCATTAAATACTCGTATCCTGGCGCTTACACACGTCCTGTCCTTTGTCCTGTGGCATAAATAAGAAGTCAAATAAGGTCAGCCGATAAATTTCAATTTGATTGCCCCGAGGCACGTCATTCGGCTGCAGAGCACAACCAGTTGCTTCTGAATCGTGGAATAGATTGGAAAAGGAGTTGGCAAACCTGAGCAGAAAAACGTGAACTTAGGGATGAGAGATCAGGTAAGATTAAGATGGACTGATTGGAGCACTTTTAAACTCTTCTTATAAAAAACTAAGATTATACCAATAAACCTACATATTTAGTTACCATTTATTTCCATTGATCGTTATAGAAATCCATGAATTAATCATACTTTGTCAGCACTCAGTTTGGGATTTTATTTCAGAGCCTGGCTAACTATATCGCCATCGCTCTACTAAAAATAAGTAACTTTTGTATCTTATATTTATATTTTGCCGACTTAAGCTGTTTGGTTCTTGAATTCTCGATTCTCAGCTCCTGACATGTGCTGTGGATTTATGGCTTAACGTTGAAATGGGGCGTGTGCTCATGAGTTTTGTAAGCTATGCAAATGAGTCTAGGGCCAGGAGCTGGGATCTGGGAAAGGAGAACGGGGAACTGGGTTCCTGACCGGGTCCTGACAAGTCGCTTAAGGCGTATTTAAATTGCAAACAAATATTTGCCCTCTAAGTGCTGTTTTTCGGCCGGGAGAAAGTGGCTTTGGCTTGGCCGTCAAAATGCTGATAACATTTTAACAAGCTCAAAATGTTTTGCCAATGTGAAATGAAATATTTTCCAGCCAAAAGAACTTAAATTAAAAACGTCTTTGTTCAACGCGCACAAAGTTCCAGGGTCCCGTGTGCCCACCCCCAAAAATAAAAGAACTGAAACATCAACAACAAATCGAATTTCATTTCCGTCCTGCCATTGCCAAGGTGTTTCCAATTATTTATGGCACTGAGTAAAGATTTTCAATGTCCTGGGAAAGGAAAAGGGCGGAAAAGTGTATGCCACATTAGGAAAAAAATATATATATATTAAGAAATATACGAAAATAGGGGTTCTAAAAATAGAATTATTATAACATCAATCATTTAACTTAAGTATATTGAAAATGGAACTATAAGAGTTTTAAAATAACTTTTTAATTAATTAACAATTACTTCTATCTAGTTTATAGTATAATTATTAAACATAAAAATAATGAAAATGGAACAATATATAATTATAATTACTTCTACCACTAATTTTAAATTTTTAAACCAAATCGATGAATGAGATTACAAAACCGATTCGTTGGTTCGTTTGTTTGTCCACATTCGGACATTCAGTGCAAAAACACACTTTCCTCGCTTTCCCTCTAACACTCCACCGCACGAGGAAATGACCAAATAATTTTTCCACTCTGTACACCAACACCGGCTGTTGATTAAGCACCTGTGCGTGTGTGTCTGTGTGCTTTGCATTTCGAATGATTGATTGCAATTTGATGCTAGATACTGCAAATTGCTTTTCAGCCGTGGAAAAGGGAGAAATGCAGAGCGAAACATGGCGGCAATCCAATCCCTATTCAAACAAATTTCAAAATCAAAATCAGGGCGCGGAATAGGCTTCCAAAAGGATAAGTATTTAACAATATGGTTGGCTGATGGTGATTGGGGTTTATTTTCCAATTGGCGACTGTAAATATTTATGCGTTTGAATTGTTAGTATTCGCAATAGTAGCTTAATTATTTTTTATAAATTAGTAAACCTAGGATGGAAACCGAATCTCTATCACAACAAAATAAATATGGGCCAAAAATATATATGGGCCATTAGCCCACGCATCCTGTCACTTTATTTAGAAAACAGGGTTCACACAGGACAAAGTCATTAGCCGCGAAAGAGAATTCCAATAAAAGGGTTGAGAAGACAAAGACATCACCTGACTAAAGTAATTTGTCAGCGAGATGCCAAAGAAAACAAGAGAGTAACTTCCTAATGAATAACACAGCAAGAGGGGAGTGAAGGATAATACAAAGGAAATATAACCCTTTTTATCCCAACCCTTTTATACAGACCGCTTTTCCTAAGCCCGAGGCTCTTTTTCTGACCAACAACTTTGTAGCCTCACCAATGCCCTGAATTAAAAATGCTTTAATTCCGAATCTGCTCCGCCCCATTTGTAAAAAAGTCGCATAAAATAAATTGCGTCCTTGGTTGCCAATAAAAACCCCGAAAAAAACAAAGTGTCATTAGCATGCCATGAAGCATTTTCTCTGTGAAAATTAAAATAAAAAACGGAGCTAAGAAAATAACGAAGCATGAAGAAGTAACTAATTGAATAGTTTTGATTACTTAAAAAAGTTAAATAAAGTGATGAATAAGTAACTTCAAAGTAAGAATTTAGTTTTATTACCGTAGACAACTTTTTTTTTTGGGCAGTTAAAAATGCATAAAATGGTTAGAAAAAACCGATATAAAGCATTTTAGGAAAGTGGAGCAGAATAGTAAAGCAAAAAGTAGACCCAAACAAACCGACACAAAGGGGAAAAACAAAAAGCTGATGCAGCAGAATAATAAGCCAAATGCTGGACAGGACATTACCGACAGGATGCTGAAAGTTTTGCATAGGACATCACAAAAACATGGCAAATTTATTGAGAGCAAGACCATTTTTTCTCCTCTCTTAAAGCATAGAACTCCAGCGCATTGGGAAAAAATTACACCAACAAAATACAGCAGTTGAACAATAAAATTTGCTTTTAAAATCAGCTCAATGACTCAGTCCCTGCGACTTAGCTCTTGTTCCCAAGGACCAGGAGGCAAAAACAACAGGATTTTGTAATTTTTTTAAGTCAGATACATAATAAGATACTTGGCCGCATCGAACATTTCTCAAGCCTAACTAGCCGTTGAAGTACCCACAAAAAAGGATATAATAATGAAAAACACTTGAATTATTTTGCACAACTTAGTCAACTTGACTTTGACATCAGTGTTTCTTTCCAAAATTTAAGAAATATTTTACGTAAAAATATAATAGAAAGTGTTTTAATAATTGTATATTATATTTCCTTTTAAACGACAAAAAAGGCTTACAGCGACCACTCAAAGTGGTTTAAATATTAATATTAATATCTCACTCAAAACAAATGCAATAAATTAATGTAGGCCTCTGAAAAAAACGTCATAGGAAAAGATAAAACGAATCTGCAAAAAAGGGAAGCATTTAATTAATTTAATGGGCAAACAATTAAGTGGGCAGTTATTAATGCGTATCAAACTGTGAGTTTCCAATGAAAACAGTAAATAATAAATATGTCAGTGAGTTTTTTAATAACTACATAAATTTACCATGCAAACGAAATTATTAGCTCGCGGCGTTTTCTCTTTAAATTTACTTTAAATTTTAGGTAAACGACAAATCAGGAAATCCCCAACTGGCTTAAAGTCCTCGGGCTAATCAGCTCGCAGAGTGTGAAAGAGCCGTGGCCGAACTCTTTTCGCATAAATCACGGCCGGGAATCTCCGCCGGAGGGGATAGCCGTCACCGGATACCCGCCACAAGAAATGTCAAATTAATTTAGCAGGCCTCTAACTTTGGCTCCGCCACTCGAGCCCGTCGCATTTGCCTTTTTCAATCAAGGTAGACGCTGTGGAATCATTTTGCATTTCTTGTCACGTTTTATGAATTTGCTGCGACACACAAACGCCGTGCCATCCTCAGAGAAAGTGGCTGAGGCCGAGCAAACACACCGATTACACTCAGGAAAAAACTTGGGAAATTCTTAAAAAAATATTATGTAAATTTGCGTTTAAAGATATTTAATATTTAAATCAATACATAAATATTTTCTGTAAATATTTCAAGATATTTGACACTATTTAGAAGTTATATCATTAAAATGAAAATATTTATTCCGAAAATCCTCTTCAAAGGCTTAGAAGTACCCATGGAAATACACCAACTTTAAGCTGATAATAAGGATTTCACACCCTTTTATGCTGTGTGTACACAATATCCAGCTGAATGGTGAAAATGTCGTCGGCATTCGGCATAGATAACGCGCTGGCGGGCTTAAATGGCTTTCGCAGGGGGTCTGTGTCAAGACGCCAAGGATCCAAGACTCCAAGCCAGCAATGCAAAGGGTCCTCGTCCTTGTGCTCACTTGGCTCCGGTGGCGGATGCGTAACGACAAACACGCATAAATTACTCAATTAGTAGGCGGGATGCGAAGCGATGCGAGGCGGCCTAACAAGACAGCCGGAAGTGGTGAGCCGTACGCCCCACTTGACTGCTCCTTCCACGACTCGCCTTCGCATTGAGTAATCAAATGTCGGGATATTAAACACGCGTTCCTCGTCCTGGCACAGCCATCCATAAATCAGGGCGGTCGGGCTCCCCGGCTGCAAAAGCCACGGATTTCTAATTACGGCGGCCGGACCAGATCAGATTGGAATCTCGAGAAGCGACCAGTAGAATTATCTTAAGTATGAGTGGTTAATTGGAATGGTCGTGCAGAATGTATTTGATGTTGAGTGTATTCAAGAACTTTAGGGAATCAAGTATATGGTATTTAAAGATTTTAAAATGTAAAGGAATTTTAAGAATCAAGTATTTAGTATTTAAGGAATCTTAAATACAACTTTTTTTAAAAATTAAATAAATTATGTAGTTTAAGTATTTTTTAATACAATATTATTTCCGGTGTCATTCTGCCTTTTAACAGCTTTTATTTGCATCAATTACTAATGCTTTCGTTTGCCGTCGAAAATAAATGTGTTTTCAATCGGTTTTATATTTGACATTTATTTATGATACATTTATATTTTATGCATTTAAATGTTTAGTTTGTTTTTGGAAAATATTCTGGGTATTTAGGATTTTTCTTTAGATTCCAAATGTCCGTTTAAATCGCGACTGAGGTTTCAGGATTTAATGGGAGGCATCATTTCTATTTTTGCTTGTCCCCTCTTGGCTTTCACTTCGGAGTTCGTGCTCTTGTTGATAATTAGCAACATAATTTGTTTGCTTGTGGCCTTTGACACATCCCACATCCCACTGGCCGTGTTGACGTGT
The DNA here is from genome assembly GCF_030179915.1 of Drosophila takahashii. NCBI lineage: Eukaryota > Metazoa > Arthropoda > Insecta > Diptera > Drosophilidae > Drosophila > Drosophila takahashii. The sequence continues at coordinate 15,894,586 of NC_091680.1, forward strand.
CCGAATTGCGATAATGTGGCTATTTGCTTTGTTGGCATTGTCCTTAGCCAGTCCATCCTGTCCGTCTGTCCTGTCGTTTCAGCAAGCAATTAGAAAGTGCGCACAGTTATTATTAGAAACGTCGTAGCAATTTGCCCGGGGAAAGTGACCAAAGGCCCGGCCCACACACCTGATGATAGCTATCAGCTTACGAGGACTTATTAACTTGATGAAAGCGAGCAATACCTGCTGGACAAACACGTCGAGGTGTCCGAGAAGATGGGATTGGGATACTAAAAGGGCCCATCGCTCGCATCAATTATTCAGGCTCAAGTAAAACATTAATTAAAGCTAAGCATACAATTACTATGTTTGTGGTATGATGAATTCGGGACTTTCTTTGATGAAGAATTTTAATTGGAAGTGAAATATATATGGAAATTAGTCAATTAAATATTTTAAGAGATCTTTAATCCTTTAAGTTTTAAAAACGAGTTGAAATCATAATTTATATTCTAAATATATATTCACAAAATTGCCTCCGCATGAACATCGAATCACTTGGAGCAGAAAGAACTCCCATAACTTTGTCATATGTTCATCCAGAGAATAAGTAATTAATTGCACTTCTATACGGTGCGTGCGTTGGGCGTGGCTTCCTCCTTCGAAATCAAGGTCACTTCGGATGCCATTAATCAAAGTGTAAAAAAAAACAAAGTGGCAACAGGCAAATGGCCAGAATCCACGCCCCAAAGCAAACCCAACTAGGGTCCGCATCCAAATCCATCCAGATCCAGCCCTATCCCATCCCATCCCATTCCGCCGGGAAATGTCGGAGGTGCCCACAGCAAAGAGATTGGAGTGAAAGGCCCGCCTCAAGTCACGTCACTCGCAAGACGGGGACGCGAAGTGTACGAGGTGTACAACAGTGCGTATGATTGATGTTGTTCAATGCGCTTCTGACAGCACCATTATCTGAGGTGTGTGCGTTAGTGTATCCGTGTGTGTTTGGTTTTGGGCCTGTGTGTGTATGCAACTCGCACGTGACAAACAACATCAACAGCAGAAGCAAGCACCTTTAGTAGCGATGGGACTCTTGGCTATTTTTTAGACCTCTCTAACTATTGTCTTTCAAAATTATTTGATATCTAAATTGTTTCAGAACTTCGAAATAACTACAAGTTTGGACAAAATACTAACTATTAACACCTTAACCATTTTTTCCATTTTTTATAATCATAAAAATGTATATTTCTAGGTTTGAATGCCAATAGGTATAGAATTTTAAATGAGTCTAATGAGGTACGACATTCCATATTTCGACTCTACATTTTTTAAGGAAAATTTAATTTAAGAATATGGCAAAATTAGGTATTTTTTTTTAAAAGCCAATAACATAAGCAAAACTATTCTTTTCACTTTCGGGTGGAATTACAAAAATAGCTACAACATTTCAATTTAAAACACCATGTTTGGCTTTTTGATCACCTTTTGCTGTCACCACTGACTAGCAACACAAGGAGTCGCTGAGGGTCCTCAGTCTGGCAATGAAAACAAAGACGAGCCTGCAGGAGAGGAAACCGAAGGAACTTCTGCTCCAGACCCCTTCCACCTTCATCCTGGCGGCCATCTGGGTCCTTGTTTCAATTCCCCCTGACTTTGACAGGCGTCCGACAAAAGTTGAGCAGCGACCCAAACAGGAAAAAAGGAGAGCCAAAGGAAAAAGGTATAAAGGAAAGAAAACACCAGGACTGCAGGTCGCCATGCACCTCGGCTGCCAAGTTGGCTTAATTAAGCTGCCAAGCTGTTGCCAAAAGCCACGTCGAAAGTGTAATGCCCTTTAAAGGCTTTGGAATTTCGAATTTAATTTTTTTTGGCGTATTTAAATATAGAAAACATAATGTCTACACTGAATATCCTAAACTATTCTGTTGCGATAAGCAATACGTTTCAGCATTCAGTATTTTATTCATATATTTATTTTTCATTTGTTTATTTATTTGTAAGAATTTTTAATATTAAGAATTAACATTCAATTAAATTTTAAAGCTGTGTATTATATTTATTTTATTTGAATAATTACATAATTTTTGTTAAAGAAATAAAAGATAAACTTAATATTATTGATCATACCCCAACAGTCCACAATTTATTTATTTTAATTATTGTATAACAAGTTTTGAATAAATAAGTGGTAAACTGTATATAAAAGTAGTAATTTCAATGGTCAGTAATTTATCACTTACCCACTGTTATTTATTTAAAAGATTTCCGTATGCAACATCCAAATGGCGTAAAAATATCTCTCGGTCCTGGCGCCTTTTTGCAGAATGAAATGATCAAGAATTAATAATGTGTGGCACTGTGGGAAATTAATTACGTTTTCCCCATTATTATGCAACCATTGGGCTGACATAAGATGCCACCAGATTGGAACTCCGTTGGATGTGGAATGTTGAATCTGGATTCGGTCAGTTTATACACAGCCCCGACAATCCCATTTTAATCAGCCAAAGTTCGCGATAATTGCCGCCAGCGAGCACGTGCCGGCAGCCCGCAAATATAATTGCACCTATCGATGGCAAGGACCCATCGTCCAGGACGAACTGAAGGGTCCTCCACATGGTAATGCAATGCAAATTAAACGACTCGCTTTGTTCGTGCTGCCCTTTGCCCTTTGCCCCGCCTGAATTTCCACAATGGCCCCATCGTTTTCCACTTCATTACAAAAAGCATTCGATGGCAACAATTATTATGTATGGCGAAATAATAGTCCGTCGGACTATTGTGTTTGCCCTGGGTCTCTTTTAAGCTGATGCGCGTGCATATCCGTAAAAACAATTAAGGCAAACAAATTTGAATAAAAACTGGACCAAGGCAATGCCAATGGCTACGAAAGCGGGTCACAATTTGGTTAAATATTTTTATTTTGTCAAGTAAAAAATAGCAGTTATTCTTGCCATTTGCATTGAATATATAAAATGGCAATCTGACGTCCTTTAACCGAATGGAAATATTCATATTGGCCAATGAATCTGTTTTTTATATGGGACTATATTACTCTGAATTGATTTGCAAATACTCGGGCACTGATCAAACAGATTTTATTTTATCAACATGTGTATACAAAGGAATCTAATTTGTTGAATATTTTTAGAGTTATTTCAAAAATCAAATAAGATAGCTAAAATTAACATCATCAAAAATGTTAAACCTTTTAATTATTTTCTCCTGCTGACTTTAACTTTCTTCTCCGAGAACTTCCGACTCAGCTGCACTAAGATGACTTTCATTTCATGAAATAATTCCGTTTGCAGCTGCAGCTATGAATTATTGAATTAAAGCTATATTAGCCGCAAAGGCAGTGAACACAGAGGAAAGTCTGTGGCGAGAGAAGTGCAAAATAAATTGAGACGTGGCAGTCTCCTCTTTGAGCCGAGAGCTGATCAAAGCAACAAGTTGCAGGGCCCCCGGCAGCTTGCCACTTGAGCAGAGCGATTTCCCTGGAAAAGCCGAGGAAAAGGAAAAATAAATCCGCGTGGGCGGCCAGCATAAAATTCCAACTTGGTCCAGTTTGTGGCCCTCGGCAAGAGAGCTGATCAAACAAAATCCTTTGCGATTGTCCGGCCAAAGCCAAGGCAGAACAATTAGAAGCCGTATTCTTTTTACCGAGAACTGGAGATAAATAAAATATTAGGCGGTCGGAGGAGCTTATGCCGTCTGCCCTTTAAAATAAACCATATTCATATCTTGTGGCCAAAAAAGAACATGCAACAGGTTCGCCAGATAAGGAAAAATCTCAAAAATACCCAAGGATGTGTGTTCCCAAAAATAGAGTCAAAACTAACGCATGCGCTTTTAAACTCACTCAGCATCTGGAGACAAACTCCGTTGATGAGTGAGCTCAACATTTTGCTGCAATGTTGGCAGAGATACTGGTTTCCGCCCCATTAAAGAACCAAAATGGAGCCCAAAAATTGACCAAAGGATGAGAGTCCCTTGGCATGTTTCGTTTGATTTTGATTTCTTTTATATTTCCGCAAGAAATTAAATTAAATGTGGCTTGTAATATGATTGCAATAGAGTCGAACAATCGGATGCGACTGGCAAACTGCAGGAAGTGGGCAATAAAAGGACACCAGGCAATGGTTGCTCCTCTCCGCTTTTAGCTGCCCTCGGCGTCCAGGAAGCGGAAGCATTAGCCCAGGTCCTTCCTCCGCCGGATGGCAATGGACTCCTCCGACTACGATTCCTCCGACTTAACTTCCAATATATTCGCCATTGTCAAGACAACCAGGAGAGCTGCGAAACGATAGTTGGCGACACGACCAAGTGAAGATGACTACTTGTACGACTGCCTTCGCGCTTTCCATTGTAAGTGCTTTTCTTAACTGCTCATTCAATATAAAAGCTTTGATTATACACGTAGAAGAAGAATTAAACTAAATGCGCTTAAAAATTAAATACAAATAACTCAATATATTTTTGGAAGGATATTAAGATACTAAATTAAATGAAAATCTATTTAACTTTTTTTAAAAATTATTCAAAATATAAATAAGCAATTAATATTACATTTTTTTATCATTTTACATAAAAAGGAATTTAGAATATTAGGGATATTTAAATTAGATAAAATACTTTGCTTCGAGCTCCATTTAGGCAATTTATATGCCAAGATTTTAATGTTTGATTTATATTTAATTTCCACTTCTTTATAATTTTTAACGCTAGCTGCAACCATATATTTATTTGTTTCTTTTTTCATTTAGTAATTTTTTTGCTTTTCTTTAATTTAAACTTTGGTAATACTATACATTAGCGGGCTCACCCCCGAAATTCGCGAAAAAATTATCCTCGATGGACCGCGATTTCTTAAGAATTTACGTGCAAAAAGAATTTGGCGGTCGGCCATGGTTCTCTTGTAATTGAATTTCAAAGTTCCCGGGTTTGCTATAAAAAACAAGTATGCTTTTCTAACGTTTGCTATAAAAATCATATATGTATATATGTACCCTTTTCCTTTTTTGTCAAAATAAGACTAATTTAAAATTCCAAACATCTGAGTAATTGGTATTATAGGGAACTAGTCCTCACAACCGCGTAAAAAGGTCCTCGATGGACAGCGAGTTCTTAAGAACTCTCATAACCATGGATGACAACATGTGTATTTTTATTATGATAATCAGAAGAAATCGCGGTACAAGGAGGATTATATATTTTAACCTTTCTTTTAGTCTTTTCCACCCAAAACTAAACTTAAAGATTGAATTTGTATTTTCTGAGCGACACACCAACCCTAATTCAGCTAAAACTACTAGCTTGATATTGACCAAAAAAAACTGCGCCGCTGGCAAAAAAATTTAAGAAAAAATCGCGCAGTCTTTTTTTAAATTTCTTTTTTAAACGCACTTCTTTCAAATACTTCCTATTCGGGAATACTTCAGCAGAGAGATATCTAGGCCATAAAGGGTTATTAAAGAAAAAACCTGGAACTTTACCTCAATGGTGGTGCGGAAAAGTGTTCATTAAAACTTTTAATTTAAAAAAATTCTAAATTTTTTTTATAGGAACTCATTTAAACAATTAAATAATTTTATAGGAACTAATTTAAACAATATATTAATTTTATAGGAACTCATTAAAACTTAATTACTTTGATTGAAAATATGAGAAAAGCACCCTTGTTTTTTATAGCAAACCCGGAAACTTTAAAATTCAATTACAAGAGAACCATGGCCGACCGCCAAATTCTTTTTGCACGTAAATTCTTAAGAAATCGCGGTCCATCGAGGATAATTTTTTCGCGAATTTCGGGGGTGAGCCCGCTAATGTATAGTATTACCTAAACTTTTTCTTCAGTATACATTTCCTTGGTGCTTTTGCTTTTTCTTAGCCGTGTTGTTGTGTTGTTGCTGCCACTGGAAATGTGCATTGTTTGGTGATGTTTGCTTTCAATCCACCCCCTCAACCCCTCTTTCACCCCCTTACCCCCCGCAGGGTTATCGCTCGAGTGTCAAGCGATGTCGCGTCGACATTTGAAGCTCAAGCACCCGCAAGGCGAACAATAAAAGGTGAACCCATGTGCGCCGAGTGCCCGCTTCCTCAGAGATGCACTGCCAAGTCATTAATTAATGTTCGAATTTGTCGAGCTAGTCGTCGGTAACAGCAGCTTTTATTTCATTTGGATTCGAGATTAAATAGAAGAAATAGAATATTTCACCGAAATCAATGAGGAATTCCAATTTGAAAATACTTAGCACAGAGTGCTGAGCACAGCAATCATTCTAGAAACCTTTTTCGATTACAAATCAAGGAAATTTTCATTAAATAACTGTTCTTGGTTTCATATTACAGTAATTGCTAGCAATATAACATTTAAAAGTATGATTTTTTATACTTAATAAATATTTAAAAAAATTAAATATTTTTCTGTTCTTTTTACCGCGCGTGAGTTGTACTCTTGTCCGTCTCTATTGCAGCCCCAAGACCATATTTTCCAGGTGTGTAACCTCCGCCTCCCTAATTCAGAGTTGAAGAGGATGCCGACTTTACCACCCCAAAATGCTTCCTTCCCCCGGCAGTTAATTGCAAGACAAATTACTTCTGTACAAGTGGATGGAGCTTTCATATTTTTATAATTGCTTATTGCCATGTGAGGCGGCAAAGGGAATTTTCAGAATTATTTCTGTAAGTCTAAATTGTAAAGGCATATACACATGTCGGACTTCGCCTGTGGTTAAAGTTTGCCCCAAAGCCCAAAGGATTTAATCCCACAACAAATGCATTGCACAAGCTGATTTCCAGGTAAACTTGATATTCAGAGTAATTTTGCAAATTCGATTCCACAGAAATCAAAGGATTTGGGCGAAAGAGAAAACCAGAGAAATTGGGAATCCGAATAGGGGCCTAAACTCTGTTTACTCATCTTAGGTAAATGTGCATTGTGCACAGATTGGGTTGCACTTAATTAAGGCTTCATTCTTGGAATTCAAATTATCTGCCAATTATACTGCAAAAGGGATGTAAAGGTATCATTCCTGGAATTGGAATTTTCTCTAATTATTCCACAACAAGGCACATTCTCAATATTCCTTTAATAATAACTTATTATTAAAATATAAATGACTTAACTCATAAGAATGATTTAAAGTACTCGCACCTTATACTGTTTAAACCCATTGAACTGCATCCTCAGCTGCAATTCAATTTCTTGTTAAAGCAAATAAAACGATGGCGTCACATAAACGCTCATAAAATTATTATAAAACATATTCAGCACACAACAGAAAAGATTCAGAAGCCAACGGTCCATAAAAATAAATTCGCATAAAATGAGATCGCAAGGGCACGCAGCCATATGAAGCATCAATATACAGAAAGCAATAAAGTGAAATGGCCAGTGGCGGGGTGAAGGGTGGAGAAAGGGGGTCTGGAGGAGTCGACTCGAGGGGCGGATGGCGGAGGGCGCGTGGCTGAGTGCTGCAATAATGCTGCACTTGCCAGAAGTTAAGGGCACCATCAACGATTTCCGTATAAAAACGAAAAGACATCACAGAAATCACTTGCAAGTTTTATTAACCGATTATGATGCATTTGTTAAGAGTATCACAAAAATGTTTTAAAACTAAAACTATTAGACTTATTAAGGTACTTTTAATATATTTTAACAAGTTTTATTATACTTAAGAAACTTGGTACTTAAAATAAATATAAAAAAGTTAATTATACTTGAAAACAAAATCTGAGCTACTGAAATAAATAATTTCAAATATCATAATATGATCAAAAAATAATAAAAAATAATAATATCAAAAAATGAATTATATTTAAAAAAAATGATAACTGTTAAACTGAGTTGTATAAAATCTGAGAAATAAATCTTCTGCAAAATATAATTTAAAATATCAAGATTTTTTTTACAATCATCCTCAAAATAAATGGCATGACCTGCAAAATATTGTGTATTTGTTATATTGTTTGCTGGAAAGTTGAGACCTGCTGCTGGGTCAGTAAATAGTACATCAAGCATATAAGCGGGACTCCGCTTGATTTGAGCTCGCTTTATGAACACTGGGGCTGTCAGCCAGTCAGTCAGTGAGTCGGTGCATGTGCATCCGCCAGGTGGGAAGTCAGGTGGGTGGTGGGTACTGCACCTGGTTCGCACGAAATTCCGGTTGCACCAAACGGAAATTGCATTTACACGGTTGCCTACCAACGCCATGCCCATGTTTCTGGTCAGGACGCGGGGCTTCCATTGATTTCGGGGCGAACTTCGATTACAATACAACACCGCCCATTGCCCATCAGCCATCGCCCCTCGACCACCCACAGTCTTCAAATATAGATGAGCACTCTGCAAACAGAGCGGGGTTCAAAAAGGTGGCTTGTGGTTGCTCCAACAGAACTTTGGTCAGCCCGCCCCCAGGCGCTGATAGCCCTAATCACCTGGTCAGGAAGACGTGATATGAAAGCCAAACCGCTGAGGGGATATGATGGCGAAACCATTGCACAGATTTCACTGGAAGACAACCACGTTAGGGGAATTAAACGCCAATTTATCTACTTTTACTGAAAAGATTTTATTATACATAACAAATAAAAGTTGTATTTAAAAATTAAATTTCCCCTAATTAAAAGAATTCCCATCTCCGAATTTACTTTGTATTTATTTACCCACTCAAAAGCCTTTATTGATCCGATTTGTGTTGCAAATTCTGCACTTTAATGTTTACCCTTTGGAAAATAAACCACACATACCCTAACCTTGATTTGGCCACGGGGCTCAAAACTCAAATCGGAAAGTAAAGCAAACACAGGCTAAATCAGAAAATCCGGACACATTATCGTGGCCAAACTATAAAAGCTTGTAAGTGCCAGAATATCTATTTTCAAACTGAAAACAAACAAAGCGCCCAGGCAAAGACAGTCCCGAACTCAGATGCCCCTGAAGATTAATCGGCGGGAATTCAAGTGTATCGAGGGAGGTGAATTCAAATAATTTGCGGCCAACTGAACAAACAGACCAGACAAACCGCCGGCTAAGATAATGCAAGTGGGGCGAGGCAGTCCAGAAACTTTCTCCGAAAAAGTTTTACTCAAAAATTCCCCAAATAGTCGAGGTCAGGAAAACAGAAGGGGGGAGGGGGGCAATAAAACAAATCATAGCATACATCAAAGCGCAAACGAAGCGTGTGATGACACCGAGGGATCTCGGGATCGGATCAGATAGGATGGGGGTGGGAAAACAGAGGACGGAAAAACAGGACGACCGACAACAGCTGTCGGCTTGTTTGATGGCCAAAGTTTGGCAACAAGTTCAATTACTTTTCACCTGCCCCACAAAAAACAAACAGCTCGCAATTTGACTAAAACCTGACACGTGGTTTTTCCTGTGAATCCTTCGGCAGTTGTGGGCAAAGTTCTTTGTTACTTGGCTGCACACTTTTTAAGCGATTTGATCTGGTCCTTGTGCTTGGAACAAACAGTTTGGCTATCAAGTTTTACCTTAGGATTAGACTTGCGGTTTCTTTCCATTGATGTGAGAAAGTGTAATTTTATATTGAAAATTTTAAACATTTTTTAAATATACATAATACAATTTTAATTTGATACTAAATTGTCATAACAAAGTTTCTAAACATTGTTATAAAAATAATTATCCATCTTGTTGGTTTAAAAGTAATTTAAGTAAAAAAAATCATTTTAATTATTTAAATTAAATAAAAAGCGTAATAATTAATATAAAACATATGCATAATAAAATTTTAAAATATTTGAATCCAGTTAGAAAATATTAAACACAATGTTATTCATCTTTCTTTTAAATATTTTTTATAATTAAAAAAAAGAATTACATATTCAAATCAAAGTTTAATATTTTTAAATGTAGTTTTTTTATTGTTCAATTTATTATTTTCATATTCAAAATTTTCAAAACCAAATCTGTACTAGTTTGTTTATCAATGAATTAAAAATTTGATCGCTAAAAAATTATTGATGATTTATTTTGTGGCTTAAATGTTTCCATAGGAGTCTACTAATAATGGCTGGTTAGGGTACCATTCCTTTATTTGCATCGTATCTTCATTTGAATTAATTAAGCTTTTCTCTGCTCATTTTTTCCTCAACGAGTAATCCGATGCTGTAATTTCCCCGCTAGCTGTGTGTAAACAGAATTTAGCATATTTATTAATGGTCCGACAGGTGGAAAGCTGCAACCTCGACTCCGTTTTCCACCTCCCTGTGAAAGGAATCGATTTGCGAGCGAAATCGGGAATAGCTGCCACAGCGAAAATAATCCACCGGTGTCAATTGAAAATTAAGCCCAGCTAAGTGAAATGTCGAACAGAAATAGAGCAAATTGCTCGGCGAAACGTTTTTGGTAAATTAAGGCCAGCAATCCAACAGCGATAACAAAATCGAAAGCACTCGTAGCCACCGTCGAGGAAATTGAATTGCATTCCGAATGCATTTGTCGCACTCGCAGATGCCGTAGTTCACCTGCAGCTTAGACCCGATGTAACAGAAAGTTTATGGATTTTCCGGGGATTTATGACGGCTTAAATGGGAAGGGGGTGAAACATACGCGGATATATTTTTACCAACTGGTTGGGATCGATTTTTTTCATTTCCCCTAGAAAGGTTAGTAGAAGTTGGAATGGAAAACTTTCACAGTTCAATATTAGAGTTTAAGCATTTTGTAGAATTTCATTGAACAGGAATAAAGCTTTTAGTTGTTTTCCATAATTCAACTAAAAATAAATTAATTGCACAAATAAAACAAAAAATATTAATACAATTTTAAGGGCTCATTATTTGGTACAGACGATTTTCCTATTTAATTTAATGACGCGTACTTAATGACTTCAAGAACTCGTTTACTCCTTTTTTCTGGGCCATTCTTAGTTGATCGTTTACCTTAAATATAGCTGCATAATGAGGTTCGACTTTATCGCCTCTGTAGACGTTTATGACCAGATGCAAAAGGCTCGCCGTTGGGTCGAAGAGCTAAAGCCAAGTCAACACAAACAAAATAGAGCAAAAAAAATGTTACTGGAGTTGTAGGATGCAAAACTTACACAGAGAGAAATGGATACTTGGTATTAAAACAGCAATAAATCATGTGGAATGGGTGCTATACTTTTGGGTTTTTTTTTCTTTTTAAACTAAATTGATCAAAGATAATTTTTAAATTTTTTTATACATAAATAAAAGTTACCTCTTTATATCTTCAAAAGAGACCAACTTTTTCTGTGCATTATGCAGGCGCAGGCCAAGTGAAAAGGCAAAGTGTTGTGCATAAAAATGTTGTTCTTCCTGCTGTAAGTTTGCGGCTCCCTGTTTATCCGGAGAAGTGAAGAGTGGAGGGGCAAGATGGAGGACGATGTGGCATCCGGATGCTGTCCGCTTTGCATATTAAAAACGCTGCTGGCGCACTTTTGCGGCTGGACTGCGGGGCTCCGCCGGGGTGGTTGCTGCTCCGATAATCCCCCAGTTATTCTATGTAAATTGGGTTTTCTTTGTCGATGCAACAATGAGCCAGAGGATCCTGAACCTGGTCGGAGGGCGTGGCCCTATGGGCGTTGGGGCGTTGGGGCTGCAGGTCTGAGGCGTAGATAAAACACCAGCTGAACAGCTGAATCCAATCAGCCAGGACTTGAGCCAGCCCGCAGGCAATCAAGTGGCAAACTGCTTCGGCGGGGGTTCATTAAATCGTTAATGTGGCTGAGGTTTTTCGCCTAGAGTTCCGCCGAGGAAGCCCCTTCAGACCAATTGAGCTGGCAGAAATTGAACTGTGCAAAGCCATAAAATTAAATAAATATATGAGTTAGTGTGAAAGGAAGTGGAATTGCAAATGCTCTCTAAAAAACCCAAATAATTAAAGTAAGTATCTACTAGTCAAACTTATTTAAAAGCCATTTACTCATTCAGTTTAAGAGCTATTAAATAATGAGGGGTTTTTAAGATTAGTTTATTCCAATATACTCAAAGCATATCTCAAAAATTACCACGAAAATCATCGATTTGCAGATAACAAACCACCGACATATGCACGTCTTTAGATGTACTGATCGATATCCTTTGGGGGCCCTGTGCATGCGGAGGATAATTGAATTTGAAGTGAAGCTGCTCCTTGTGGCAGTTATGAAATTTCTGGCCCGGCTTCCGCTGCCTGGGAACGGAAACAAAAGCGAGGCAAAACGAAGTTACAAGTTACAAGCGAGTGTGAGAGTGCGTCTGCCGTAATGGATGGATATGGTGTGCTGGAGGTCTGGAGGTGGAGCATAGGATCGCTGGAAGCGATGATGGGGAACCACTGGGGCAGACACCAGTGCTGCCAGCAGCAAACTTCAAACACAGAACTTTTTCTCCTTAAAATAAAACAAATTCGTATTTATTTCTAAAATGTCAACTAAATCCTTCTACTTACATGATTAGAGCTTATCTAATAAAAAAAAATATATTAAATAAAGTTCTATTAGATATTGATTTGACCTGTTTTTTGCGTAAATGTGAGGATTTTTGCTAACTCGAGGTCATAGTTGGTTATATAAATAACTCAAAAATTTAGCATTTCAACACACTCTGGGAAGTGAACCTCGGACTTTAATTTAATTATATCCTAAAAAAAATAAAATTGTTTTAAAATGCTAATACTTATGATGGAATTTGTTAAAATAAGAACAAAGTTTTATAGACAGAATTTAAATCTACTTATTTTCCTTTTTCTTCAAAAAATCAGAGATAATTTACTTTAAAATCCTGAACTTTCCCTTTAGAAAGGACAAAATGACAGCACTGGCACACATGTTCCCATGTCTTGCAACCTCGGCAATGAATTTGCGTTTCCGCCTCGCTACTTTCGCCATCATGGTTAACCGCATCGTTGATTTAAGGGCGTTTCTTGCGAGGGGGCCGCCGTATTCCGCATCCTTCGTCCTTTTGACGCGAGCGACACAATTAAAAATGTGCAGCCCAATTCATTTGATTGGCACGAAGGAAGAGTCGAGATAAGCATCTTCCGTTGGCTGCAACTGTGACATCTTCATCAATCAATAATGTATATATTTTTATGTGCTTGTGCTCCGGGGAATATGGCCAAGACGAAATTAATAATGCCATTAAATGGCAGAGGAAGTATTGTGAGTAAAAACCCGAAAACAAATGAATTTTAAAATGTCCCCTTCATTTTTTATTGCTGCTATAAGAAATGAAGCAACTTACACAAAAAAAATCAAGTGTGTTTTACAACAATTGAATAAAATGAAAAATACATCATTAATAACCATTTTTAACAAAAATGTTTAAAATTAGTCTGTATATTCATAAAATTAATAAATTAATATCCGATTAGAAGTAGACATTCTAATGAAATTATACACTTGTCTGATTTATTAGCTACAGTTTTTAATGTTAAGGGTTAAGGCCGTTATGATTGACTATTTGATTTTTTATAAGTCTACATCAAGTATTTCCAACTATGTGGCAGCTCCGGTCTACAACACTTTAGCCAAATCTGGCAGTACCGATAGTATCGAATAAACATTGCTCTTTGATTTGTTTTATGGCACATTAGGGGCTTTCCAAAAGATTTAAATGTTTTTTTAAATATGTTATTTGTTTATTTGGACAAGCTTGGTTGTTTTAAGAGATTTTTTTAACAGTTTTAAGCCACAGTTTTTGCACTGAGTTATCTTTATAAGCTCGGAGAATTTTTAATAGTCAGTTGTTAGATGATAAAAAACCTTAATTTTTGCCCACTTTGTTTTTTGCTTTATACTACTTTAATATTTAAGATTTTTCACCCTTAACATGTTTAAAATTAAACGCAATTTTGAATTTGGCCGGGAAGTTTTAATATTTTTAGGGCTGGTGGAGAGCATTTTGCGTGAACGCCGTATTCCCATCTGGCCACACTGAAGCACTTGCATAAAATAAAAATAAAGAACAATTGCATTTAGAATGGATTATGTGCACTCTGTTTGGAGCTACTTCGCCTCGATCTGCAACTGCTGGCAATGCACCGAGGACACGGGTGCCCAGGTAAGCCATGGATCCACTTTTTCCCGGGAACTAACCACTAGTACTGCGCGTTTTATCTGCAGCCCAACGAGCCGAACGAGAGGACACACCTTTTGGTGGACCCCGTGAACCATAGTCCTGCCCTTCGGAGGAGCAATTCCGATGGCCTCAGCAACGACTACGCCCACTCCCTTCCCAAGAAGGACGACCAGAATGCCCTCTCCAGATTGGTCCAGAATACTGCGATGTACGTAGCCCTTTTCCTTTGATCAGATTACATGCGTTGTAGCACTAGCATATGGGTTTCGATAGGGGTTCTATTATCTTCATTGTAATGCTCTATTTATACTAGGAACTAGGTCGGATTACTTTATTACCGAAGTATAGAGCTATCAATAGTTCTATTCACAGAAATTAAGGCACTTTAAATACGTGTATAGACCATCTATAGGGTTCCGTCTTGATAACAAAGCCAATACTTATTTGATCTTCATTCTTTTGTTCTTCAGAAACATGATAAACGTCGGGGCCATGGACTGCCATAGTTTGGAGCACCAGGAGTACGCCGACAGAATCAGATTGTATTCGCAGCGCTTGCATCAGCAGTGGAACAACGTTCAGCACCCCAGTATCTCTCTAAAAGGTTTGTCTTAATATTATTTAATTGTAATTATATTGACAAACATTATGTTCTCAAACTTCAGGTCTTCTAAAAGATGTTCCAAGCCATCAGTTCTATCTGTCTAAGCCCATTTCGCCTGAGGACACTGCTCAAGTAAGTGCAAGCATATCACAATCGATTGTATAGCTTAAGTTATTTACAAATTTACCCTTTCAGATGAAGCTCTTTACTGAGAAGGCACACATCAGTGTTTCGCACATACAAATCGACCACAAAGAGGCAGTGGTTGTGCCCTTCCGGATTCCCTGATTGTCTTATCATAAGTGAAATAAAGTGATAAATTTATATAAAATCAAAATCTATATTGGTACTAAGTAACCCTTGAATAATCAGGTAATCGACTTATTTTTATTAAGTGTACAGAAACAGAAATAAATACAATCTATATTCTTAACACGGCCAGAATTATTTTATTTAGCAAAAATGTCTTTCGACTTAAATCATAAATTTTGGGTGTCCACTCGGAAGGAAATAGGACAACTTATCAAGAAACAAAGCCGCTTAAAGAAGATAGATCCTCCGCAGGAAAAGGCCGTGTCCTTTAAAATCTTCGCAGAACTGTACGTTTTATATGTGGAGCTGGTCGCTAAGTTGAGCTTTATTTACCACAATACTTTCCAAGTGCAAAAGCGGGAATTGGTTCGCGTTTTGGTGGAGAGTGCGACTCAGCAGCTGATGCAACTCAAGGAGGAGCTCAAGGAGTTGGAAATGAGCGAATACATTTATATAGACAAAGCTTTGATCGCCAGGAAGCTAACGCCACGAGATTTGGTTATATGGCGATCGCCACAGTTTCTGTACCGCCGCCCTTTGGATATTCAAAATATTCTAACCGACAACCGATTGTACATGGACGATGAGGAAAAGGAGGAGAAGGCGGCAAAGGACTGGGTTCCTATCAGTGAGGCCGTGAAGCTGATCCAAGCTCATGAGAGGGCGCGTAGGGCTCGGGTGTATAAGTCCAGCATAAAGTACGACAAGAAGAAATTCCTCAAGGTGTATCAGAGAAGGAAAATCAATTATAAATTCACCTTTAAGCCAGATCAGCCAATGAGTATACCCGTCAAGAGAACCATCTTTTCGGCTGATTTCTTGAAAGCCGACGAATCTTGTGAAAACTTACTGAAAAAGGATGATGTCGCGGAAACAGCAGTGGATGGTAAATAGTTCACTTATCTAAATAACTAATTGTATAAAAATATAGCGAAAAGTATTTATGGATTTAAAAATTCCATTTTTTTAATTTAGAAGCTTTTACCTTTAAATCCTCTTTTAGATGAAGAAGCCCTTAATAAAATAAGGAATGATGCTGCTTGTAAAATCCAAAGCTTGTGGCGGGGTTACAGGACAAGGAAAATCTTTAAGATTAGAAAGAGGTTCAAGGAAGAATTGTATGGTATGAAGAAAATAAGAAAACTGAAGAGACCCAACCAGAATAAAAACGCAATAATGGAAATGTACAAAAACGAGATGCTGAAAAGAAAGCTGGACGACGATTTCATTAACTTGATCAATGATGAACGCACAAGGCTTCTGCAAGTCCGAAGTCCGTGGATGATGGAAGATATATCCGATCATATTCGAGCGTGGTTCAAAGAATTGTAAGGTAACTTAATTCGAAGACGTACGACTAACATTAATTTTTTACAGTTACGAAAAGACTGGAAATTTTCATCCATATCCTGATCCTGTTAAAAAGGGAACAGTATTAGTTGTCATTGATGAGACAATGACTCCAATGGAATTTCAGCAAACCCTGGGTAAAAAACCATTGACGAAAGCCGAGAAAAAGAAAATTCGAGACAAAGAGAAGAAAGATAAAAGGAAGAAGAGGGAAAAGGAGAAATTATTAAAAATGAAGGAAGCGAAACGCAGAAAGAAACTAAGAGATGCTGGAATCATTGATATTGGCTATGAGTTAACCGCAAGCAAGGCCATAGGTAGGTTATTTGATTAAATAAATAAATGAATAAAAATCATAAAACTTTAAGAAAATATCGAGGAAACTATGAAAAGGTATGCTAAGGACTGGAGGAATGTCGATGAATATCTTAACAAAAATCATGACCCAATCAAAGATTGGGTTACAGAGGCAGAGCTGGCAAAGATACACCAGGAAGTGAGGGGATTGGTCGACGAATACATGAGGTATATAATAATATGTAACTTATTATATTGACCAATAAACAAATGGTTTATATTTTAGGGTCGAATATGAATTGCTTCGGGAGGCCTTGGCCAAGGATAACAATGAAAAGTACAAGGCCCTCAAAGTAAAGTATCCGAAAAAGAAGAAGAATAAGAAGAAGAGAAAGCCAAAGGATATGACAGGAGATAGAACCCTCGAGTCCTTGTACCACGAGTTAAAAGATGGCGGAATAATCGAAGAAGTAGCTCACAAAGACTTTGATGAATTTATTGCGGACTTTAACTTTGTGGCAGACGACACTCGAAATGAAGACGACTTGATGTATGTATTTATTAATTACAAAACGGAATTTAAAAGTAATTGTGTTTACTCTTACTCAGTACATTGGGTCCAGCAAAAGGTGACATTAAAATGGTTATCCAAGAGTCGATGCTAGGAATGGGAGAATTCGATATTCCGAAACCCAAGTCTCTTTTATTAATTGGTCCCCTGAATAGCGGAAAAAAATTACTGTGCCAAATCATTGCATCTGAATTAGGTAAATTAATGCTGCATTTCTAAGTGTATTTGATCAGTTTAAAAGAAAATTTATAATCCAGATGCAGTTTTTATGAATCTGAGTCCCGAGAAGACATACAAGTATGCCGATGACCTAAAGTACTTCATACATGTTATTTTAAAAGTGGCAAAGGCGTTTCAGCCTACCATTATGTATATCGAGGAAGCTCATCGATTATTTTGGAAAAAAATTCCGCCTGAGGCAGTTGAGATAAAACCCAGACTTCTTGGTACCTCCATAGCCATTAAAATTTTAAAGCCCCTGAAGAAAAATGACAAAATTGTAGTTGTCGGCACGAGCAACATGCCCTGGGCTGCCAAGGGGGGTATCAAAAGAGCGTTTCAAAAAGTCCTGCTAATACCAAAGTGCGATTATGGCACTAGCTTCCTACTTTGGCTGGAACTGATGACCGAAAACGCTCCCGATGACATGAAGGAGTACGCCTATTCGGCACTGGCAAGGGTCTTACAAGCCTATAACTCCGGGGACATCGACGCCAATGTAAAGCAGACTTTAAATATCGACCGAAAAATGCGTCTCATGAATGAGGCATTGGATCCCAACGAGTTTTTAGAATATTTCCTTAGCAAGAATGAGCCTCCTATTTTCCCGCCAGAGGAGAAGGTATTTAAGTATACATATAAGACATGTTTTAACAATATTAATATGCTCTTTTCTCAGCTTATGGAAAAGTTTAACAAATGGTTCGGCAACTCTAACAAACTGCAAAAAATGAGAAAAGTGTTTGATGCTCAAAAGTTGGCAAAAGACAAAAAAAAGAAATAGGTAGACACTTACCTTGAAAAAAAATTATCGTATTAAATTTTGAGAAAGTACCTAAACACTGGACTATATTTATGTATTTTTTATTGAAAATATATAACCAAAGTTTTTCCTATGGAAAATAGTATCTAACGAAATCAAATAATTTGTGTAAAATGTAGTTCTTATATATTTAGCATGTCATTTAATTGTTTGTTTGTTGTTGTTGTGGTAAAAACTCCTCCAACTCAGAATCTTCAATTTCACACAGTCGAACCGAAATATTGCTGTTGGAGCCAATTTCTCCGACAGCGCATGGAAATAGGTATGCCTCCTCTGAATTTTCTGCCAAAAAAATGTTGATTTACGTATTTGTAAAATGCGAAAATCTATTTCCTGTGCTTACCACTTATCGTCCTTCTGGTTTTCATTTCCTTCCTTGAAATCGGCCCCTCGGTCATGGAGCTTTCTCCGTCCGTCTCACTTGGAAAATGCATCGTGGGTAAATACGAATCAGGATGTCTTAAATATACTTTGCCTGTGGATTAAATCAAATGAGTTTCGTTAATCATTTTCTTATTAAATAAAGTTTTAAATTAATTATATTTATTATATTGTAAACTATAAACGAAGGAGCATTTTTAAAATAGTCCTATAGAAATATATTGTTTAATAAAAAAAGCGCTGGTTAATGTTTAAGTAATGAAGAACTCAAAATGTATCTTATCTTCAGAACATGTAAAAATTCGTCACTGAATCAAAAACTTACACGAATGACTAACTTTCGACGGTAAAGGCACTGATTGCGTGAAATAAAATAGTTAAATAGATTAGTATACATAGATATTAATATAGTGTTAGAAAGTTTAAAGCTGTTAAATAGATGTATGAAATAAATTATTAAATTAAAAAGAATTTTGTAACACCCAATAAGTAAAATCTGATCACTTTAAATTGAGAGTAATTACATAAACAAAAACAATTGTTTGGTAACATTTTTAAAGACAGAAATGGGCTTAAAAAATATACATATCCCTTAGAATAAATTTCTTTACCTGTATTTGATTTATAGTCTTCATTCTCGATATTATTAAAAGAACTCAGTCTTGAAAGTGGCTGATTACTTGATCTCGGCAACATAAACGGCTCCAAACAGCTCTCCGCCTCCGAATCCAAATACTCCGATCCGATATCCTCATTGAGTGCAGCTATATCCCTTGTGGGATCAACATCTCCGTCTTCTCCTATTGATTGTAGTTTAAATTATATTGAAATAAAATTCACAATGAGACACACTTACGGTGGACGAAGAACGCCTTCTTCGACTTGGACTCGTTGCTATCGTTGCTATGCAAGCTCGATGAGTCGGCTATTTCTGCTCCAGGAACTTCGGTTATATCTGGCAAGGGATTATGGCTTTTGCGAACCCAGTCGGAACAGTCCCAATGATATTGACCGTTGGCAAGAGCTGAATAATCAACAAAGTTCGCACTGGAAGAGTGGCACACATTTGGCATTTCAACTTGGATTAGCTTCCCGGTTGAAAAGCGACTCACAGACGGTCCGAAATCACGTTTAAGTTCTGAAAGGCAAATTTTTAATTTTTTTTCAACAATTAAATAAATAAACCCTATACCATTGTTCAGTTTGTTCTCGCTGAATGTTCTTAAATGCATTTGCTCGCACCACTCTTGTTTGTAGGCATTATCGGCATCGGCGGCATGGCAGGAGTTGATGTTCACGTGCTGTTTATTTCGATTCACCTTCTGGTACTCGAATGGCACATTCTCCAGTTCATCGCCAGCCGAACCGTAGCTCCGTAAAATGTCCAAATTATTTACGAAATTCCGATTGCTCAGGAACAGGTTATCATTTGGGGCGGCAGTGTAGCTAATGGGTCGCTGGTTCACCTCCAAGTTGCTCAACTTTACGTTCGGCTTGCAGTAATTGTCCTTGTCGACCAGCGAGTTCAGGTTCGCCTCCTTGTACGACGGCTTGTTCTTGTCCTTTTCCAGTCGGTTCCTTCGCTTCGAGGAGGTATTCCTTCGAATTACCACGCAGCACAGAACGCAACTGATGATCACCAGCACCACGGCTACGCCCGATATGATTCCGCTTATGTGCTCTAGGGAAAAGTTCTTCAGCTTTGTGGAAATCGAATTCGAGTACAGGGGATCTCCGCAGCTGGCTCCCGTGAGATACGAGGGACAGATGCACCTGAAGCTGCCGGGTTCGTTGATGCAGGTCGCTCCATTGCCGCACGGCTGGTTCTCGCACTCGTCCACATCGATCTCGCAAGTGGGTCCTGTGTAGCCGCGGCACATGCAGTGCGATATTCCGTCGCCCTCCTCGCAAATGCCTCCGTTCTTGCACGGATTCGGAGTGCAGAACTTGCCGTACTCACACCTCCGACCGGACAAGTGGATGGGGCACGTGCAGCTGTAGTTGTTGGGCCCGTGATAGTCGCACCTTCCGCCGAACAGGCAGGGTCCCGACGAGCAGGGATCCAGATCGATTTCGCAGTGTTTGCCCGAGTATCGCGGCTGGCAGGCGCATTCAAAGACATCCGAGTCGAGTTCCTTGCAGATTCCACTATTGGCACACGGCTGCGAACCGCAGATACCCAGACGCACCAGCACATTCGACGGATCGCACTTGAACTCGACGTTCGTGAACCTTTTCAGGGCCGCAATGGTACTGCCGCCGGAAATGTACAATGGCAGCGACTCCTTGGCTATTTTTATGTTGGCCATGCAGCCAATGAACCCGCGCTGAATGTCCTCGTAGCCGATTATCGACGGATGGGGACGCACTTCGGCGCCCACAAAGATGTCATTCGACTGGATGTTCAATATCCCATTGACACCGGGCGCACTGCCATGCGAAACGTGTTTGTTGTCCACCATCACCTTGGCACTGTTGAGGGATCGCTCCAGGCTGATGAGATGCCACTCGCCGTCGGAGATGTTGATGCTCGACACACTGATGACGCCCTCGCCCGAACCCAAATCGAATCTATACTGAACAGCTCCGTTTATGATCTCCAGGATATTGTAGTCCACCTTGCCACTGGCATACAGCAGGGTGCCAGTTTGCTGCACTGTTCTTATCTGCAGGGAGTAGGAAAATTCGTTTTCCAGCGTAAACTTGGCCTTGATTTTGTTGATCTTATAGTGGGCATAGCTCTTTCCGCCGAATGAAACTGCAGTAAATAACCCCATATCACAGGATTCATTGGTGCACTTCGAGGACTTCCGTTCGCAGTAGGTTCCCGAAAATCCCTTGGGGCAGACACATTGGTAGCCCAAAACCGATCCGGATGGCATGCAGATCCTCTGCGGGGAACACGGTTCCGTGGAGCAGGCATTCACCGTCTCATTGCAGTTCTTTCCATCGAAGCCTGGCCTGCAGACACACCTGTTCACCTGGTTAAACGAAGGAGCCGCAAAGCTTATCACATCCGTGAACGTGGTGGTCACGTTGTTCTTCAGGATCCTTAAAACCTGTTTGCATTCCCCGTGAACACAGGCATTTTCGTTGCTCTGACAGGCTGACGGCAGTACATCCTCCACAACCAAGTTGGTTTCGTTTTCGATCTCGTTCTTTTTGTCAATCAGCGTTTGTCGAATTTCGTCACTGGTGAAGAACTCATCGGAATCGGGTATTATTTGTTGCTTTCGCACTGCAAAGACTACGTTTAAATTAGACTCCAATGATCTTGCATGTCGAGTGGCTACTGAATGCTTTGGTTCCTCCGCTTGAAGGGTGATTAGAATTACATCCTTTTGGCGACATCGCATGATATTGCGAATGGAGCGCATGAAGGTCTTCCTGTGACTGAGCAGAAATTCAGAGGCCGTAATCCTGCTAAACTGAATAACAACCGATTCTTTGAGCATGTCATTGGTTACCAGCTCAACATTGATCTTGACAATCGAGAAGACGTGGAATTTTCCATCCGAAACCGAGACATTAAGCTTATATAGACCAATGTCAAGGTTGGATATCGCGTAGATCTTGCCAGTTTTGTTGGAAACGTTGAACAGCTTCGAGCTCTGATACATGTCTTCGGGTCCAGACACCAAACCGAAGGTCAGTTCATCGTACTTGTCCTGATCGGAGGCATGAACCTTTCCAATAAATGCTCCCGAGAAATCGTCCTCGAATGAATTGATTGTAACCTCCAGGGGAGTGACAATTGGCGGGTATTGACTTTCCTCAATTATTTTCACAATAACCCAGGCATCGGAGTATAATGGCGGTGTGCCATTGTCGAACACTCGAACCTGAATCACGAACTCATCCTGAAGGTTGTGATTAAATCGCGCGGCAGTGCTCAGAGAACCATCCTGCTCCAGCCGGAAGAGTCCGCCCTCGTTTCCAGACCTAATATCGAATGTATATGGCGTGGTGTTGGGCGATTCGTCTGCGTCTGATATTTTAAAGGTCAGGAATACATAGCCCAGAGGTCGGTTTTCCTGTAGAACAATGCTATAATTGGCGCTGGAAAAGATGGGCGCATTGTCGTTTGTGTCCAATATATTTATATTTATTGGAACACTGTTGCAACGCTGGGGAACTCCCTGATCGCAGGCTTGAATTTCCAGGTTATAGTGCGAAATAGTCTCACGATCCAAGGGCCTCGATACGCAGATCGTTCCGTTTTTCTGATCTATTGAGAACTGGCCTATGTTGTCACCCCTTTCAATGTTGTAAGTTACCAGCCCATTTATATCAGAGTCCTCATCTGTGGCCTTGACATCGAGAATCCTGGAGCCCACGAAAATATCCTCATTAACATTTATGCGGTACAAGTTTTGCAAAAACTTGGGGCTGTTGTCATTAATGTCCAAAATAGATACGTTCACATAGGCGTTGTTGCTGAGTGGCGGAGTGCCTCCGTCGATGGCTTGAATAGTCAGGAAGTAAAACTTGGACATTTCATAATCCAAGGTGGCATTCAACACCAAGTCGCCAGTCATGGAATCCATTTTGAATTTTCCCTGTTCGTTGCCACTCATTATGAAGTAGTGAATATCCGCATTTACGCCAATATCAATCGAAGCGGCATAGACCTTACAGACTTCGGTGCCGTAAGTGGCGTTTTCTAGAATTTTGCAGGAATATTGTCGCATACTAAATTCCGGCGGATTGTCATTGATGTCCAATATGTTTACTGCCACTGTGGCAATGGAATGCAATTTTGGAGCCCCGTAATCCTCCGCTTTGACCGTTAGGTTAAATAGCGAAATGGTTTCACGGTCGAGATTTTTCTCCAGTCTTATAATACCAGTCGACTTAGAGATTTTAAAATAGTCATGGTTTTCGCCCATTAAGGAGTACTTGATTTGCCTGTTGACCCCAAAATCTTTATCCATTGCATGTACTTTCGTGATCAAAGTATTTAATTGGGCATCCTCGGGTACGCTCACTCTGTATTGAGCCATTGAGAATACGGGAATATTGTCATTTATGTCGTTGACTGTGATGATGATTTCGGAGAAGCATTCTTGGGTAAAGTCCTTGCCATCCTGAACATGTGCCACCAACTTGTACTTTGGAGTGGTTTCCCGATCCAGTGCGTTCGCCACCTTCAAGATCCCACTCTCCTTTCCAATTGCAAAGTCGTCGGCACCTTTGCCAGATAGATAGAAGCGAAGTTTGCTTTGTAAATCGAAATCCACAGCCCTGACTTCGACTAGTGTGGTTCCAATAGAGATCGATTCGTTAGTAGAGATATGATAGCGGGGTTTTAGGCAGTAAGGCGTATTGTCGTTTATGTCTTTTACGTCTATTTCAACGTTGGCTTTGGCAGTGAATTTTCCATCGGTTGCAATTATGCTTAGGTTGTAGAACATGATTTGTTCGCGATCCAATGGCTTGGCGATAAACAGCTCTCCGCTTTTACCGACCTGGAACTGGGCTTGTTTGTCTCCCGAGACGATGAAGAAGTCCATTTCCTGTTTTTCGATGTCCGGATCAATTAGCAGTAAGTTGATTAAAACAGTACCAGGCAGTGCATTCTCGAACACGGAAATTCTTTCGATAGGTAACTTAAATGCTGGTGCGTTATCATTATAGTCTACAATTTTAATAGTTACAGGTACTTTTGCATCATGTTTTGGGTGGCCATTGTCGGCAGCAATTACTTTGAAATTATATTCAGATTGAACTTCTCTATCCAACGAGGTTAGCAAGGTGATCCAGCCGGAGTAAATGTCAATGTCAAAGATGTTTTGGATGTTTTCGGTATCACTCTCTAGATAGTATCGAATATCTCCATTTGGCCCTGTGTCAGCGTCGGTGGCTGAAACCTTTACCAACGAGATGACCTTTTCGCTGTTCTCCGCAACACTGGCACTGTAGAAGGTATTGTCGAACTTGGGATAGTTATCGTTTTCGTCCCTCACTTCAATTACAACATCAGCATAGGCGAAAAGAACCGGTACCGTAGAAGTTTCCGCCACAACAATCAGATTGTGCGACTCCTGCTGCTCCCTGTCCAACGTTTGCTGAAGGATCAGTTCGCCACTGTCGGATATCATGAAATGGTCCTGATCTGCTGCTATTGAGAACTTGAACGTAAAGTTTCCAATCATGTGCAGCTTTGTAAGCACGGTTCCCGGTGATGTTGACTCAATGATCTTGAGTAGTATTGAAGGTTTTTCAAAAACGGGAATGCTTGCATCTGTTTCAATGATTTTGATCGAAACTGGAACTTCCGAATGGAATTTAGGTTCGCCGCGATCAGAAGCACGTACAAAAAATTGATAGGAGCCCACGCCATAGGTTCCGGCATCTTGTTTGAGTACAATATCTCCAGTGATCTCGTTAATATCAATCACATCCTTTGATGCCTTCTCGTTAGACTTTTCAACAATTTGATAGTACACGGATCCGTTCTCATTAATATCGTCATCCTTGGCTTTGACCTACAAAACGTAAAGTTTATATTTGTTATTTTTAGTCTAAAGTTTTTAAGTGATAAACCTTAAATTTAAGCCCTTACCGTTAAAATAGTTATGTTCGCTTCTGTTGTTGAGCTTACAACAATCTTGTATTCTTTCAACAGGAAGTAAGGAACATTATCGTTCACGTCAACTACCAAAACTTTAAGGGATGCGAATCCGAATTTACCGCCACCATCGGACACCTTCAACAGCACCACGTACTCATCCTTTTTTTCGCGGTCAAAGGTTACTTTAGAGGTTATAACACCCGTCGATCGGTCGACGAGAAAGTACTTTTTCATTTCCTCGGAAACTATTTCATAATAAAGACTCGAGTATGTGCCAAAATCTCCATCCGTTGCTTTTACCTAGAATTACAAAGTCCTTTTAGCCAAGGCCTTTAGTTTTATACTTAAACATACCGTAATTATATTATGACCATGCAGCAAATTTTCTGGAATTTTAGCTTCATAGTTACTTTTATCGAACTGTGGACTGTAAACGTTTTCTGGGAGTAAGGATATTTTCAAACGGGCATATGCAGTATGCACTCCATCAGAAACAGAAATATTCAAAACTGTGCTACTTTTATCAGTGAAATTTAACATGTTTTGAAGGGATATCACTCCTGTTAGTTTATCAATGTTATAGGTTTGCAATTCATTTCCGTAAACAATTTTATACTCCAGCAAATCTGTATCAGAAATATCCTTATCGTAGGCCTTTGGTAGAGCAACGAACTGTCCACGAACAGCAGCGACTGACAATTTTGTGAAGTAGGAAGGCTCAACAAAGCATGGAGGGTTATCATTCAAGTCTTTAACTGAATAATAAAATTTAAGTACAGAGATAAATAAATTATTTGATTAGTGAAAGAAAAATCTTAAAAAAATATTACCTGTTATAAATACATTCGATCGGGAACTCAAAGATGGCGATCCATGGTCCTTTACATTAACAACAATATGATGGTATTTAATCTGCTCATAGTCTAAAGGGGTTTTTAAATACAGATTTCCATCTGTGACATCTATGTAAAAGAGTTCCGAATTGTTTTGCCCGTTTATGGACTCAATGTAATAGGACAGTTTGGCATTCGCCCCAGAGTCTTTATCAGTTGCATTAATCTTTAAAATTTGTGTGCCAAAAGAAGAATTTTCCGGAATGGTTATGTTGTAGATATCACTTTCAATCTCTGGATAGCAGTCATTGACATCGATAATGGAAACGGACAGAACGACTTCTGCATAAACTCCAGATAAACTATCTGTTGCTCGAATGGAAACATCATGGGAACTCATTTGCTCGTAGTCCAGTTCATTTACAACAAAAATTGATCCTGTAAAATGAATATTGTAAATTATTTTTATTCCATTGGGATAAACAAATAAAAATGAAAGCACCTGTGTTGTAATCAATTTCAAACGATTGACTGTCTGAAGATATTGTGTAAATTAAACTCCTGCCCAAGGGACTTTCGGCTTCAATGGATACCGAAAGAGCCGAGTACATTTCCACGTCTTCTTTGACGCTTACAGTGTAAAACTGTTTTTCGAAAACGGGCATCGAACGATCAATCACCTGAAAATAAGACATGCAACTTGTTATTAAACAGCTATTAATTAATTGCTATGAAAACCCACCTTAACTTGAAGAGGAGCCTCGGAAGAACAAGGAGTTATGGCGCCATCATAGGCAGCAACTGTTAGCTCATAGTGTCGGTTATGTCCTTCCACATGCTGCTTTATGGATAACTCTCCAGTTTTGCGGTCCAATTTAAACAACTCACCATTTCCCTTTTTTAGCTCGTACCGAACTTCACCATTTTCTCCACTATCCAAGTCAACGGCCTTTACTTGCATTATAATCGTTCCCCTGGGATCGTCAATTGAGACCGTCGCATAATAGGGCATATTGACAAACAAAGGGCAGTTATCGTTCACATCCAAGACAGATATATATACAGACGTAACTGCCCTGCGCACATTCGAATTCATTCCGTCGAATAATACTGACTTTGCTTCCACAAACAATCTGTACAAATCCTGTACCTCGCGATCGAAAATGACTCCTGTGGTTTTTAGGGCTCCCGAACTGATACCAATATCGAACAATTTGGTTGGATTTAAGATGCGATACTCAACATTTTCGTTCAGCGAGTTTCCAACCACATTTACCAGTCCAACGGTAGCAACCTTTGTGTTATTTTCAATTGCAGAAAATCTGTACGATTCCCGTTGGAATGCAAAATTTGAGTCGGTGGCTGACAGAACCTTAATCTTTACTATCAAAATTGCAGAGAATATTCCGTCGGAGGCACGGATGTGCAAGGTGTAGTCTTGGTCATTTTCATTATTTAATATTTCGAAATTCCTGTAAAAATATAACATGATTTATAATGGATTGTTTTGCAGGGTAATATAGAGGCTAACTTTACCTTGTTGTTATAATGCCGGAGTATTTATCAATTTGGAAACACTCGTTCGTGTTTCCATCCACAATGTCAAACCTTAGAGTATCGTTATCAGCATCCTTGGCATTAATTTGTGCAACAAACACGTTCTCAAAAGTGGGAAGGAACAATGTTACATTGAGTTCTCGTTCGTTAAATACTGGAGGACAATCGTTAACATTAATCACACGAATTGTCACGTGTGCTGTTGTAGTGGAATGTAGTTTGGGTTTTCCCATATCACTAACCTAGAGCCATAAAATAAATAATTAAATAACAAAATATTCAATTTCTTATATGTAATTCCTATTTACCGTAACGTCGAAAGTATAGCCAGCGTTTGTTTCATAGTCCAAGTGTCGTAACAGTTCAATAGCTCCAGTTGTCGAATCTATTTTAAAAACATTCTTAGCCAGATCATCGTTTATGTGGTATTCAACCATTCCGTTGACCCCAACATCAGCATCCTTTACTTGTAAAGTTAAATGACTAAAGCACAAAGTGACATAATATTATTAACATTATTTAAGTGCAAATACAGATACATACTCTTTGGATGAATCGTGTACTTCCAGTACGTACGATCCAATTGCAGCTGATTCAGATAATGCTCCAACATATTCATTTTGAACGAAATACGGAATATTATCGTTAGCATCTAGGATATGTATAATTATATTCTGGCAGGATGACTCGGCTGCCATATTGGTTCCTTTAACCGTAAGATTGAATACCCTAGAGAGAGGAATACAAATATTTTTTAGTACTTACATTTTACTAAATATTGTAACTTGTATAGCTCACTTGATTATTTCGTAATCGATATTTCCATTTATAACAATAACTCCAGTGGAGGGGTTTATGCGAAAGCTTTCGTTTAAGTTTCCGGAAATAATATTGAAGAATATAGATGACGAAGAACGCGCGGTGACTTGAGTGACAAACGTTCCAATGCCCAGGTTTTCGAATATTTCGATGGCAATGTTGTTCGTTGAGAACTTTGGTGGATCGTTTTCCGACATGGTAACAATGATGTGTACCGGAATCTGCGAGGACAGCGGAGGGTTGCCCAGGTCAACTGCCTTCACTTGAAGCATGTACTCTTGGATCTTGTTGATATTCAAGCTGCCAGCCAAAGTGATAATACCAAAAGTCGGGTCGATCTCAAACACACTACCCACGTTGCCCGTGATGATCGAGTACTGAATCTCGGCATTATGACCACTGTCTCGATCTATGGCCCGCACTTCGGCCAACTTAGAGCCAATAGCTGCGCTTTCGGGTACCTTACTTTGAATAATTTTCGCTGTAAATTCCGGATGATGGTCATTGTGGTCGTGCACATTTACAATGATCTTGGCATAGTTCCTTTTTCCAGGCGCTCCTTGATCCTTAACAAAAACTATTAGTATATGCTGCGCCGTCTTTTCGAAATCCAATCTCTGGGTTACAATAACATTTCCACTAATAGAATCGATTCGAAACAAAGCCAGGGACGACGGATCCTGAGTAGCGTGTAGATGATAGAATAGCTTCTTGTCCTCATCTCTGTCAGTGGCATGAAGTTGCATTATAACGGATTCCTCTTCAATATTCTCGGATATATTGACATGATAGACATCTTTGGGGAATTGCGGAGGGTTATCATTAATATCGATCACTTGAACCAAGAGATTGGTAAACGAGGTAAATGTGCCATCAGTTACGCTTATGGTCAGATTATGCGACTTTTTAATTTCGTAGTCCAAGTACTTTGAAAGCAAAATGTTTCCATTATCCTGGCCAATATAAAAGGTGTTTTCTTCATTGCCATCTAGAGAAATAAGTAGAATATGTTAAAAAATATGCAAAAATTTTCTTTTTTTATCAACTTACTGGAAATATTGTACCACAGCTGGTCGTTGTCATCATCGACGGCCAAAATTTGAGTGACCAAAAATCCTGGCTTGTCGTTCTCCGTCAGATCAACGACATTATCCGATGTCTTTTTCACTATCAACGGTGCACTGTGCGAATTGGGGTTAACAGGAACTACAACTATATTAACTCTAGCAGTTTGACTTTTCTTAGGAATCCCGTTGTCCTCAGCCTTGATGTGAATTTCAAATTCATTATCGGATTCCAACGGTTTTGCTATAAGTATGTGGCCCCTTTGACTATCAATGCGAAATTTGTTTTTACCCTTTCCGGACTTGATTGAATAGGTAATTCGACCATTTTCCCCACTGTCGCTGTCGATTGCATGAACCTGTAGGGTAATAAAAATAAAAAATAGTAGTTTATTTGAAAAAATATTATTTGTATTTGTAGTTTATGTATTTGAAAAATTTAACTTACCTGAAAAATAGATTGATTGACTGTGGCTGAAGACGGAACTTGCACTTTGTAAACCCGTTGGTCAAACTCTGGGCTATTATCGTTAATATCTAGGACCGACACGACAATTCGTGAAGTAGACGATAGCACTGGCGATCCATTATCTGATATAGCCACCTGAAAAAATCAGCTCGAGTTAATAAATAATATTTATTATTATTTATTTCATATTCCATTACCTCCAAAATATGTTCTGCTTGATTTTCTCTATCCAGTTTGCGTTCAGTGGTTGTGATTACTCCTTAGAATGCATAAATTATATTTAAAAGAAATGAAACTTTGAATTTATAAATGTAATACCTGTTTTTGAATCAATTTCAAAGTAGCCGACCAGATTTCCGGAAACGATATTATACGTAATAGACTGTGTGGGATCTATATCCGGATCTACTGCATTCAGGGTAATGATCTCAACGTTTTCAGCACTTGCTTCCGTAACATTAACATAGTACACCGGCTTGTCCGTCAGGGGAATGTTATCATTTTCGTTTTCGACTTCGATGTAAACCTAATAATTGAATGCATTTATTAATAATTTTTAAAAGGGGTTAGAATAAATATCTACTTACTTCCACACAGTTGCTGAGCGGAACTATGGCACAATCTTGAGCGCACAGGGTGAGCCAGTAAAAGTTTTTCGTCTCGGCGTCGAGTTGCGACAAGGAAGTTATTGAACCTGCGATACACATTGACATTAATCCATTCAAAGCTGGTCGGCCAAAGCCAATACAAACCTTGGTCGTTGACCGAAAAAATTCCAAGCCCATCGCCACCTGTGATGGAGTACGTGATTTTTGAGTTCAGGTCAACCGTGTCCATATCCCGGGCAGTGACATTCATAACAAACGTCCCCTTGGGCTTGTTCTCCCTTATTTTCCCCTCGTACACAAAGTCTTCGAACTCGGGAGCAAATCGGTTCTCGTTGACATCAATGATCATTATTACAATGGGCATATCCGATGTTAGCGAGGGATCTCCGCCATCGATGGCGCTGACAATAAGGTTATGCACTTGCTTGTTCTCGTAGTCCAGATAACCTTGCGTGCGTATTGCGCCAGTGTGCTTGTCGATCTTGAACAGCTCCTCATCCTGGGTCTCCTCCTTGAGGGAGAAAAGGATCTCTGCATTGGGGCCAATATCTTCGTCCACCGCTTCGATAACGGCCAAAACTGTTCCACGTGGCAGATCTTCGCGCACTTTAAATATGTACTCCTGAACTCCGAAAACCGGGGCATTGTCGTTGACATCGTCGACGAGTACGTAGACCAGAGCCTCCGAGGATAGCACAGGATTACCGCCATCCTTTGCCGATATGTGAAGAGCATAGTTATCCTGTTTCTCGCGATCCAGCGGTTTGTTTAGCCGAATGCAGCCCGTAGTCTCGTTAACCGTAAAGTCACTGCACTCAACCGATAAGGCGTAGGTAACCTGAGCATTGATTCCCGAATCCGCATCCGTGGCATGAACGCAGTGCACCACAGTTCCTATCCGGGCACTTTCGGTCAGTCGGAATGTGGCCAATGTCTTCTGGATAACAGGTCGATTGTCGTTCACATCGAGGATTGTTATGGGCAGCATTTTCGAAGTCGATTTGGTTGGGTTACCCAGATCGTAGACCGTAATATTCAAGACATACTCGCTTTGGCGTTCCCTATCCAAATACCCAATTATCTGCAGTTCGCCGCGGTCGGGATCAATTCGAAAAACCGAATCGTAGTCGCCGTCGGAAATGGCGAACACCAACTTTCCATTGTAGCCCAAATCCCTATCCTTGGCCTCTATCCACGCAACTGTTTCGCCCAATTGGACGCTCTCATTGATGAACAGCTCCTGTGGGAAGTTCAGGAACTCGGGTCTATGCACATTCTGGCCATATCGACTGGGCGTCAGGGATAAATCACTAAAAACGGATGGCGACACACTCTTTACGTTGTTCTTTTCGGCCAACGCCAATGTTTCCGCCAACCTCCTGGCGACTCCGGTTTCGCGGCACTCAAAAGATCCATAACCGTGCAGAATACCGGCATCTCCACCCAAGTCCTCGGGCATTAGATGTACATTGATGATCAAATCGTCCGAGAAATGGGTACCATCCGTGGCAGAAACCTTGAGAATTCGAGTTGTTAGAGAGGCCTTCTTCAGATCACAGGAAATAGACAGGGAACCGGATGTGGGGTCCAGGTTAAAGCAACCGTCCTCGTTGCCATCGCTCAACCGATACGAAATAATGTCGCCAGCATCGAAATCAATGGCTGAGGTAACGAAAACTTCAGTGCCCATCGGTGCGGATTTGGTCACCTTACCATAGCAGTTAACCCGTTCAAATTGCGGTCTGTTATCGTTAATATCCTTGACATCGATGGACAGTTTAATCTCTGTCTGCCTTCGGTACGGCAGTCCCCAATCCGAGGCACGTATTATGAGCTCATAGTTCCGCTTCATTGTCTCGTAGTCAATCAGAGATGTGGTCTTAACTATGCCGCTGAAGTGATCGATTTCGAAGGGTACCGTATTCAGATTGGCAATACTATACGATATGTAAGAATTCTCACCGGAATCCCTGTCTTTGGCTGTAAGTTTCACCACGAACGAGCCGGCCAAGTTGTTTTCGTTGATACTTATCATTTTGTTTACATTCTCGAAAATGGGATCATTGTCATTCATATCCTGCACGCTTATTTTCACCTTGGCCGAAGATTGTTTTCGGGATCCTACGTTTGCCTGATCAATGGCGGAAACTGTGAGGGTGTAACTAGATTTCTTTTCAGCATCGAGCTGCTTGGCTGTGTACAACATTCCGGAATCGGGATTAATGCGGAACTCGTCGCCCTCGTTGCCACCGACTATTTCCAAGTAGACCAGTGCATTTTTACCCAAATCTGGATCGCTCACTTTCAGCCTTATCACCGGCATGTTAATGGGAGCGGTCTCTGGAATGGAGACTTCGTAAATCTCCTGCGTGAATATGGGTACATTTTTGCTCTCCGGCTTTATTTGTATCGGAACGGATTTATAGGCGAATCTGCGGGGAGTTCCTAGGTCCTCTGCTCGTAGTGTTAAGTTGTAAATGAAATGTTGTTGATTTAGGTGAGCGAACTGATTCAATTCAATATAGTACTCGTCTTTGGTCTCTGCCGCCTTCAGAAGAAACGTGCCATCTGGATTGCCGTCGACTATTTCCAACCGTCCGATGTTACCATTGATACCAGTGTCCTTGTCGTTCACCCGCACAATTCCGTAGATCAAAGGATTTGAAGTTGGCGTCACGCTCGAAAAGGTTCTTGTGAAAATCTCCGGAGCGTAAAAGTTAACCTGTTTCACCGAAATGCTGACCTTGGCCTTGCTCGCCTGGTGGTTCTGGTGGTTCACCCAGGATCCCCGATCGTAGGCCAATACCGTGAGCTCAAAGTGCGAGTTCTCCGCATATTGAAGCTGCTGCAGCAGGGTTATTTCACCTGTGGTTGGGTGGATGGCAAAGTACTCGCTGTCCATCAGAAGACTGTAGTATATTTCCCCATTGATGCCAAGATCAGCATCGTCTGCTGTCACCTTTAGAATACTTTGATATTTTGGAGTGTCCTCCGGAATAACTACGGTGTACTGGGTCGGGTAAAATAGCGGACTCAAGTCGTTGCGATCCAGTACTTTAATGTGAATATTCGCCTCCGTTTCATAGCTTGATATATTTCTGTCGTGCAAATGTACATGTGCTTTTACTCTTATTACGTATTCCTCAGTTTTCTCTCTGTTTAGCACAACGTTATTCGTTCGAGTTCGAATGGCTAAGAAGGCAAAGTCTCCGACCAGTTTCTCCTCAGCTTTAAAGAGCTTCTCCTTATCGCCACTTATTATCCTATACTTAACTTCTGAGTTCAAGCCAACTCTCATGCCGGCCAGTCTTTCATGCAATACTCCCTTAGCGTAAGTCTTCCCCAGACTGTTTTCTGGTATGGTAACATTATATACATTATGGCTAAACCGATATAGATTCTCCAATTGGTTCTCTAGTCTATATTCGAGGGACGCTGTGTGCTTTTCATCGGGCTTGCTTTGTACAGTTGGGATTAGACATAGACTACACAGTAGTGAAATCCATTGGAATATGTTGAAAGCTTTTCTTTTTACAGGAGTTACATATTTTTTAATCTTCATAGTAAACATATACTGCACTTATTTCACATAATATCCTGCAAGGTAAACAAAAAATAATTAAAAATATGTTAATCAAAGGAATACTAATAAGAAATTACCAAATAATATTGTTTTATGATACGATTCAATCTAATAAAAGTTACGCATCAGTGTTGTTAATAGTTAGACTAGGTCCACTTAAAGGAATACTAAAGCCAATCCCATCAATTTTGTAATAACAGACGGATACTTATAAATTAAATCGTCTGGTTATGCTGGTCAAGACTACATAAAATTAATTCCGCAAGATTATTGTTATAAATGATATGAAATTTTGCGATTAATAAATAATTCTTACTCTGATGCCTGCTCTACCTATGTAAATGATTGGTGAAATTGCAATCTCTAATGCTCCGTAATTTTTTCAATCCATCAACAACAGTCGTCTTTAATATAAATAGTCTGTCTTTTTAATTTCCCAAAGCCTGAAGACCTCCGTTTTTTTATAAGCTGACTATAGTTTGCATGACCCCGATTCATTTCCGCCCGAAATTATAATACTGTCTTTCAAGTTACACAAAACAATTTGTTTAATTAATTAATAATCTACAATTGTGATTTTGTTAAATTGAATTTAGTTTCTAATTTTGCTTATCGTGAAATTATTTCTTAGAGTTCATATTTAACTATTTAAATTCGATTCAGAATTTTAAAATAATTTATGTTTTATGTTAAGGGTTGTGAGTGCAATTTTTAACCCTAGTCCGCCTATTAAAGAGGAGTATCGAGTTTATTTTTGATAGTCGAAATAATTGGATATTAGCAACGGCTTAAAGATGTTTAAAAATAATACACAAATTCACAGTCTCACATATATCACATTTAAAAAGTGATTTCATTCAGCTAATTACTCTTTTTCTGTCACTTTTATTTACTTATTATTTTTATTACACTGTACCGGGATGTTTCTTTTAATATTCACAAGTTTCATATGTGGCAAACATAAATATTTTAAAACACGACATTTTTAAAATGCTATCGAGGTAAAACCCATTTTCATAGAGAAGTAAAAACAAATATTTTATTGAACTTTCAATTGGTAAAAAACGAACCGATTAAAAAAATAATTTGTAAACCTATTTTGAAAACCGTTGAAAATATTTTCTATCAGATATTTTCTTCTTTTCTTTTCCATCTACAAAACGGTTGCTTTTCAGAATATGTGTACCTCAACAGTTATTAAAAAAACAAATATTAAATTACCAACATTTACATTTATACCTAAACAGAAATAATATATGCCTAGTTTCGCAAGTCTGAATATTTTATTTACATTTATTATATTATTAATATATTTATTTTTAAAACTATAAAAAGCGTTTAGTCGCCAAAATGTTGAAAATCTAAGGTACGCTTTTGTAAATCGATTTGGCCTAGATTCTACATTTGGGGGCACGACCACCTTATCAATACTCTGCTCATTTTAGTAATTTTTATGAATATTGTGTGTAACACATACATATACATACATGTATATTTGTTCAATTTAGCATTCAACCTCTAATATTAATTACAGCATTTAAAAAATTTAAGTTTGACTTGTTTGATGCGCATTTATAATAATTGGTATTGCTATTTGAGGATAAATAGAAACTAGTGGATGTTAAAAGAGAATGAAAATGTCCACATAGAACTATTTTAAAAGGCTGAGAATTATGACTTGAAGAAATTTTTTTTTTATTATGTTGAGCACTAACAAAATCCAAGTCAAATCAATTAAGAGTAGTAAAGAGTGACTAAAATTTAAAATAAATAATAACTAAAAGGGATGTATGAAGTTGTAAAATCTTGTTATATTTAAATTTTTAGTCCCATTCTATTTTGCAAAATCAGCTCAGATTATACTACCCCGAACTTTAACTATACATAATGAAAATATTTATAAAAGTAACTAGATTTATTAGTATGTAAGACCTGCCTTATCAACTGTAACCTAAAGTATCATAATGGATAATTTTTTATGAAAGACTTTTTAAGAATAAATGCTCATAAGAAACGGGAACTTCTCCATAACTTGAAATTCAACAGTTTAAGCTCATAACAAAGCCTTTAACTTGACACCTTGGGCAGATAAGGAAAACTAACAAACCAAAAGTGTGAAAAGTAGGGCTTCGCTTTCCTTATATAAAATCTATAAAAGAAGTTGTTAGAATATTTTCCGTAACTCTCTTTTTCTTATTGTTGATTAAAACCGGGAATGGCAATTTTAAATTATTTTCATTGCAAAGATTCATTAAAAACAATTATTGTCACCATAATCACTTGATTGAAGAACCACTTGTTGGAAGAAGAAATTTCGAAACGATTCATGAAAATGTGAAGGTTGCGAAATTGGTGCGGCGCGTAGGTAATTATGAGTAATACGACCAAGTACATACGAAAAAGAAGTCGAAAACGGGTTAGCCAGCACAGGAAATGTGAATCAGTAGGTGATTTTTACTAAGAAGAAAACTCTCACAATATTCAAAAAACCCTTTTTAACTTGTCTGGTTTCTCACTCTGAAAATCAGTCCACAAAGTCACAATTACGACCACAAACTCCAGTTTTTTCATATGGGAGTGCAGCATTTACATAGATATGTAATGCCTTCGTACATACATATGTACAACGGTGTACACAGATAACATGTGTCTCTTTTTCCGTGGGCCTAATTTTCCGATAAGGTAAATAAACACACACACTCGCAATCGCCGTGATAAACTCCGTGTAGGCAGCACTTTGGCTTTCGGTTGAATAAAATACAGAAATGCACAATCCACAGTTGAATCTTTTCAAAAATGTTTGGCCAACATACAAACAAACGTAGGTGTGTGTGTGTATACCTTTATAATTTAAAGTCGAGACCACTGCGCAAACAACTTTGCTGGAACGACTAATACTCGACGATTTCGTTGGTTGTTCGTTAATTCGGGGGATCACTCTCATCGGGCTGACTTTTCATTCATCACCGAATTCTGGAGCACTAAACGCGGATTCACATTAATTAAATTTCCAGCTGCATGTATGCACCATTAACTACGATCGTCGATAACACTCCGCCCGCTATTCTCTCCCCAAAAATGCCAACATCGATTAGATCGGTTCGAGAGATCGAGTAACAATCGACTTATCGGCCGGGCAGATTATCGAATAGTAACCGCCAGAGTTCAAATGAAATCTATCAGATCGTTTGGTGTAAATTCAAAATATCACCTAGTTACTATCTTAGCCCTAACAATTGTGTCCTATTATCCAAAACCGAAAATATCTAAAAGAAACCACTTTCTTGTTTCAAAAGAGGAGGTCCATAAGCTAACCACTAAATAGTCAGCATAATTTCTTTCAAATTATACAAACAACATCAAATCTCTTTAAAACTGGAGAAACTAAATTTAACCCCTCCTTTTAAATTATTTGACTGTAAACAGTTGGTCGCATTTTATTTATTCCTTCCTATTGTTTTGATGAAAACGACCCCGATGAAAGTTACAGAAAGTAAAGTAATTTGGGTTAAATAAATAAATAAATAAAGGTTCTAAGATATAGTTTTCCTGCGCCATTTTCTTTCTTCAAACCGTTTTCGGATAAAGAAAAACTTAAAGCAATTAAGGAAAAATCAATATGGCTTGCTATTATTCTTCGTCATTATATTTATAATTCCTATTAACTTTTGTAAACATAAATATTTTCTTAATATGGAACTTGTAAAAAACTGTGTTGGTGCGTAGGGCAACTACTTTAAAATAATTCGAAATTAAAAATATTTTAAATATGAAACCAAAATACAGAAACTGGTTCCTAGAAATATCAAAATCTTTGTTGAGAAAACAGTGACCTCTGGCGAGAAATACATTTTGGGATACATTTAGTTATATCTTCATAGCTCATAACAATAAATAAAGTAAATTCCCAAGAAATTCTGAAACCCATCGCAGGACACCAAACTTGGAACCCTGCGTTCCCCATAATCCGCATTGCAATGGTTTCGCAATTTAAGAAATGTAACCCGTTTGGGGGAGTTTCCTTTTTGAAGGTGTATCTTGTAGCTTATTCCACTGATGTTTGTTGTTATATTCCGTTTCTGATTCACCACATGGGGTTATGCAACCTTTAATCACTTTTACACTTATTCATAAAACAATATGATTATGGTAAGCCGTCGAACGTATTTGTGATAAACAATACGTACGTACATATTTTTGCATTTTTCGGATAAAAATCACTAGCACTGTAAATGCGTATTGGCGTGGAAACACTTATTGAATCGCATATCGTCGTTTATGCTCGCAGTCACATTAAAAGCACAGCGCGACTTCTGATTGAAACATACTTTTCCTTCATTCAATTGCAAGCCACCGACGCACAGTATGCCGCGATTTAAACCAATATAAACCGCAGTCAATGAGAACAGAAATTCAACTGATTCGAATTTTCGTCATCGCCGTTCTCTTGGTCCTTTCATGTTGTGTTATATCCTGTTGCAACCTCGAACTGGAACCCCGAGCACAAACACAAACCATTCAACCCCGTCGAGGTATGAAACACCCCCCATTTCCCCTCAATATTACAGACACACCCTCATGTTATTTGATCCGTTTTACATATCTCGTAAATATACCGATTTTTTGCAGATAATGTCCCTGGCTAACAAAATTCCCAATGCAAGGGGTAATGTTGTGTAAAATATGTTACATTTTACTATTTTCCCAACTTCACAAGAAGTCCCATTATTGCGCCTTCATAATGTTATCCTTTATTATGGTTAAATACATTATTCAAATTTTACTTTCTAGTGTTTTGTGTGTTACTTTTAATATTTGCCAACAATTTATATGGTGTCTCCAAAGTAAATATATTTTTTTTCCGACCCGTATCAGTTAAATGTTTGTTAGCTAAATAGATTTTTATCAAAGACCGTAAAAAGTCCTTGGGAGATTTTTATATTAGGTTTCGTAGAGTCATGGGTGGCGCCATCCGGTGGGATTTTCCTACAAAAAATCCTCGACTTTCCACCGCTGGAAAATATTGGGAATTTATTTATTGTTACGATACGGATTTTGGTTGGAAAAGATTTCTGTGCCACCCGTGAATAAACAAATGTAAAAGGACCAATACTATCTTTATTAAATTGTTGTATTTTTCAGATTTTCTGACCTCGTCTTATGATAACGAATCTATGTCTTATTTTATGCCACTTAGGTATCATAAGTGTCGGTTTTGTACATAAGGTCAGAAAGTTCAAAAAGATTATAAATATGCAGGACCTTAACTTTGTTCCGAGTCGTCTAAGGGAAAGTTTTTCATGGCCCTATTCCTGGCTTCATATTTATTCTTATATATTTTATTCTTGATTTTAGAGAAAGAACTACGGATGTCCGTTTGAAATTCTATTTGCGAATAGTTGTCCCTTTTCACGGCTTGGTACAGGGCGTGTATCAAGTTGTTGTATTTCCTCAGGCCCTTTTTGTTTTGTTTTCCAGAAAAATTCATTTCGAAAAGTATTTTTTCATCGATTATTCTTTGTAGGTTCATTGCAACTCCGCCAGGGACTAGCAATCCCTTGAAAATGGGAATATAGAAATTCAAATTGTTTTGAACTTTCTCTTCCAAGCTTTCCAATTCTTCGAAGGATTCAACAGGCAAATGTGGATTGGCCGGCCAGCTGTCATTGTTATCAAGCAATTTAGAGACTCCCGCTAAAATCTTGGGATTCGTGTCTTTCACAATTTTCTCAACTCTCCGAATAGCGTCGCTCAGTCGCCTGATTTCGTCAGCCACACCTTTGGAAGTTTCGGGTAAATCGATGAATGGATCCATTTCGGGAATTTTCTGTGGCCGAATATTTTGGTCAATGAGTTCATCATGGAATTTGTTCAGCTGGATGGGCATTTCATTTTCAAAGTCTTCACTGCCCATCTCGGACTTGGAATCCATTTGCAAGCCGGGGCTCGGTAGTTCTACATTTTCAATGACGGGACCATCTGCAATGAAGGGCAATGATCAGTTTCTATTGCACGAAATATGGAATACTTCTTACCATTTCTCGAGAGACGGCTGACTTTTTGGGGGCGAAGTGAGCGACGCTCCCCATCGCCGAACGAACCTTTTCGCTTGCCGGGTGTACGTTCTATCGGGTTATCCTCCTGGTTACTATCCTGCTGGAGCCCCTTGATCTGCAGCGATTCGGCGGCTTTGAGGAGATCGGCCAGCTGGCTCTGGGGAATGTGCACCTCCCCGCGGTACATGTAGATCATCAGGGCGCGCAGCTCCTGGTACTTGATGTCCTTCAACATAAAGATGGGGTGCTTGTCGTACTGTTCCTGCAGCAGGGCCTGTGTGGCATGGTTTTTATCAAAAGCAATTCTCTTCGATCCGGAGGGTGGGTTGCACTCACCGCAAAGTAGGGACTAAAGGCCGACAGCACCAGTTTGTGGGCCTTGTGATACTTTCCCTCGGCGGCGACTGTGCAATCGGCCAACGATTCGTTCTCCAGCAGATTTTCAAACACCCCGGCCAATGTCGACTGGTGGTGGCTCCAACTCAGGCAGAGCTGATGCTGATGATCCATTTTGAGGTATTCTCTTGGGAGGTTCCGCCAAAACTTTGAAAACTGCTCCAAATACATGGGGATTCAGTTGTACAGTTTGCAAATACAAGATGGGAAATGATTACCTTTTCCTGTGGTGTTGTGAATTTGGCGAAAAATGCGAATAGTTTTATAAAAACTCTTTAGCAAGTACTGTAATTCGAAACCAAAAAAAAATTGCTCTTTTCCTCAGTGTGACCAGAAAAATATTGCAGAATATTACCAAACTCAACCGAGGCGCCAATTCTGAAAATTAACATTTAGGGTATTCCCGTGGTAGATATTGATGAACCAAAATATAAATTAAATATTGCGTTCTTTTATTATTATTCAAAGTTTGAATTTTAAACACAAAACAGAAACGTAGTCCAAGGGAAAACATTTTTTTACCTAATTATTTATAACGTTGTTTTAAATATATGTGAAGTTCACATTGTGAACCTGTACAAAGAAATCTTTTAATAACTTGAAAAATAAAGTTTGCATTCGAATTTCCTTGGTAGTTTTTTTTACGGCTTTGGCCTGATTAGCATTTTACACGATTTGAGAGAATGTTGTTGGCCCATATTCCAGAGGCCCCAAAAAATTAAGTCGCAGTTCGTACCAATATTTTTAAATTTGTAGTATGTTCCGTTTAAATTGCTGAAAGTAAATTTAAAAGTAATGATATGTTTAATAAGACAAAGACAAGACTCTAAAATAGTACTCTTACCATATATAATTGTCCCACCATTTATCACGGAAAGAACAATTAACACAGTCCGCTAAAGCATTCCCAGCATTTCCTGAATATTCGCCAACGGACTTCAACTTATAGTTTTCCGTTGCGCTTCCGACAACAAAGTGATCATATCTTGCAAAAGCTTTAGCGCCGTCAAAATCGACAAGTTCAATATACAATTCATATCTACGACTTGTTGTTACCCTATGCAATCTATGAAGGCCTATCCAGAATTCCGTGCCAAGATCACCAAATCCAACTTCATAACAAACTCGATATCGGTCAAAAGAGACACTTCCATCGACACGACGCTGAATGACCATCCAATCAGAACCGGCTGAAGGAATACTCTCAAAAGCAGCTGCGAACGTTTTTCCATTATCAACATTTACAAATTTAATTAAAGGGACTTTTGTGCAGTTGAGGTATACAGGTTCATTTGCTTCATCTGATGTAATTTTCTGCTCTTCCTTCTCCTTCAGATTGTCTGCATATTTCATGACCTTCTCATTCAATTCAAAAATTTTAGCGTCCTTTTCTTGTACTGTACATTCAAGCTTAGCAATTTTGGTATTCAATTCTTCAATCTCTTTCTTATGCTGATCCTTAAAGTCTATAGGGACTGATGTTTTTTCATCTTCAACTTTTATAGAATGACCCTTGCTCAATTCGAGTGCATTTTTCAATTCCAAAACTTGGGCTTGCAATTGCTTTGCGCTTAAGTCTTTGCTTTGATTAACTAAATCAATCGACATGTGCAAGGACTTTATTAACTCGTCCTTAAAAATTGACTTTTCCTTTTCACTTGCTAAATGAATTTCCGCAATGGTCAACTTGGCAACCAGATCATTTATCTTTGTGTTATTCTTTCTAATGGTCTTCCTTAGTCCTTGTACGATCCTTTTTTGTTCGCTTGCCACACAGCTGAAATCTTCAACATCCGAATCGCTGCTGGGCTGGAAAAAAGATCGTATTGTTTATACTCACTGCATAAAGATGACTATAATGAAACTTACCGAATTGTTTTCAGTGGTTGAGCCTTCCACAGATCCTCGAGGGTTCTGCGAGAGATTATTTAAGTTGTCGGGTTTCATGGCGACCAATTTACAAATGCGCAATTATCAGATAACTTTTAAGTGCGCCAAGTGCATTATTATTCATTAACGAGTGTGGCCAGCTTTCAGCCGCCTAATATATTTTTAAAGCCATTCACAAATAACACTGGCCTACAAAATAATTAGGTTTGACGTATTTTTTTTTTATATTTTATAGTTGAAAATTTTAATTTTAATTTAGCAATAGAAACCTATTTAGTAATCATTCAAAGGTGACAAAAATAAATTCTTTGAAGTAAAGAACGCATTTTATAAGCATTAATAGTTATTAATATTATAAGCCTCTATTGTCAATAAAAGTAGTACTACCTAGTCAAGGCTATTATACAAAACATTTCATTCTGCTTATGACTTTATTTTCCTTTATTTTTTTTGTTCTTACGGTTTTGGTCTGATTAGCATTTTACACGATTTCAGAGAATATCTTTTCCCCATATTCCAAAGGCCCCACCAAATTCCATCCCAGCTATCCAAAAGAACTTTAGATCCGCAGTATTTTCCATTCAAATTACTGAAAAATAAAGAAATATTAATATTATATTTTATATTAATATTTTTCGAGTTTATGACACTTTTGAGAGACCCTCTAATAAATTATACATACCAGTTTCTATGGCCCCACCATTTGTAATTGGGATTATAACCAAATACATTTTCCTGAGTATATGCTTCGTTTATATGACTCCTCAAGGCATCTCCAGCATTTCCCGAATATTCACCAAGATTAACCAATTTGTAATTCTCCCTGGGGCCTCCGACAACAAAGTGGTCATATCTTGCAAAAGCAGTTACATCATCAAAGTCAACAAGGTGAATATATAATTCAAGTCTACGATTTGTTGTCATCCTATGAATTTTTTCGAGGCCAAGCCAGAATTCTCCATCTAAATCTCCGCAACCTTTTTCTATTTTGTTACCTATTTCTGAATCGAAACTTCCATCGATACGGCGTTGGATGACCATCCAACCTGTGCCGGCTGAAGGAATATCCTCAAAAACTGCTCCAAAGGGTTCGAAATCGGGAAGAGTTACTAATTTCATGGAAGGAATTTTTGACGAGTTGAGAAATACATGTGGGGATTCACTTGTGTCCTCAGTATTCGAGGAAAACTGGGCCAATTGTTTTT
This sequence comes from Drosophila takahashii, assembly GCF_030179915.1. Lineage (NCBI taxonomy): Eukaryota > Metazoa > Arthropoda > Insecta > Diptera > Drosophilidae > Drosophila > Drosophila takahashii. Next base: position 15,938,240 of record NC_091680.1, read on the forward strand.
CCATTTTCATTAGCTTATCATCCTTCTCCAGAACCTTATTTTCCAATTTCATAATTTTAAGTTTCGATTCGTCAATTTTAAATTCCAGCCTGGCGATTTGCTCTTCTTTCTCTCTTAGGTTGCTTTCATATTTCTGAGTCGTGTCAACTGCATTGTTCTTCTTTTTCAATTTAGCAATTTCTGCATTTAACTCGTCAATTTTCTTTCTGTGTTGTTCATTTGAGTCCTCTGAACCAGAGGTTTCCCCAATAAAACAATTACTCCGGCTCAAATGTAGAGCACTTTGAAGATCGTCGATTTGAGTTTGCATTTTCTGTATGCTGAACTCTTTTGTTTGGTTAACTAAATCGATCGTCGTTTGTAAGGTCTTAATAAAATTGTCCTTATCCTTTATGCTGTTTTCAAGTAAATTGACCTTTTCCTTTTGGGCTTTAAAATTGATTTCAACTTCTGCCAACTTGCGCTCCAGATCAGAGATTTTTTGATTATGTTTTTCTCTAGTTTTCCGAAGTCCCTGGGCGCTTGTCCCAACAAATTCCATTTCGGAATCACTGCTGTGCTGAAATATAAACTCTTTTTACAATTGAATCGAATTAAGCACGATTGAGCTCACCGAATTGTTCTCAGTGCTGGAGTTTTGGGAAGATCGCTCTTTTGACAAGTTGTTCATGTTATCCGGTTTCATAGTTCCTCAATTTCTTAGCATTGGGAGCCCCCAAATAATATTAGTATTGCTCAAATTTAATATAACGTAATTGGTGAACAGCGATTGATTAACAATACAAAAACCATAAATATTAGCAATGAAAATACATATAAATCTTTATCTTCTGATGTGACCAGTTCTACACTATATCTTTAAGTATTTTTCTGACTGATATGGTACAACTAATAATAAGGGTATTCCATAAAACTTCATTTAGAAAATGTTGATTGGAAAAAACTTTTTGAAAATCATTCCTAAAAAAAAGTTTTCAAACCTCTCCTCATGATAGAGGTAAAAAATAAAATCGTATGTATTAGAAGATTATGAAATATTATCTAAGGACGTAAATGGTAGATGGTTCCGATTCCCAAGATGTAAAACACTTTAATATTTCCAACATTTTCATAATCTTTTATTGTTCTTATACTTTCACATACATTAACATGCCCGTTATATGAAAATGCTTGATAAAATATAGCTTCGTAGAGTTGATCTTTAATATTCGTTTAACGTCACTACCACACAAAACAAAAATCAGAGCACAATCGTTAAGTGTTAACAGTTTACGCATATTTATTTTTATGTATTGGGAACATCCAGAGAAATCAATATATAAAAAAAATATGATGTTTATATGTGAAGCCCTTAATTTCTACTGTTGAAATTTATATTTCAATTTCTGTAGCCATCTCCAAATATTATTCAAGGTCATCGATACTTGCGTTTCCAGATGAACACTCGATAATTTTGGCGCCGTCAAGCTGTTGCCCCGAACTTTGTCCCAGAGTGATTCCCCCTTCGTTGCCCTCGGCCGCCCGGTTCCCGAACTCCTGCATTTTGACGATCAGCATCGCGAATACTTGGGCTGGAAGGGAGGACTGCAGCACCTGCAGCAGACGAGCCGGCTGGCCACACACCACGATGGCATTCGCCAAGTGCTCCACGCCAGTCTCGAAGTCTCCGCGGGCGATCAGGGTCTCGCCCAGCTGGATTTCTTGTAGGAAATATCTGAAAAGATTGAGCATATTCATCAGAGGGAGTCGACATTCATGGACATGATAAGATGATGAAACTTATATGTTTTCAAGTCATTTAAATTTGTAATAATATTTGACGTATTATTAATCTTTGATTAGATATTAAGCTACTACTAATATATAAAATATTGACAAGAAAAAAAAGATAACTCAACTAAGGTTAGTTCCCTTGAAAGGAAGTCACAGATATCGTAGGAACATAAGAACCAAAACGGATTTGGTTGGAAAACATAAAACAAAAATAGTAAATAATACCATTTTAAGCTAACTAAGTATCTACTCATTATAAACAATAAGTAATCATTTGAAGAAGACTCTAATTTTGAAGAAATACTATTTACATACACTGGAATTATTCATTTACATTTCTTTTTATAATTTTCTGTTTGTTTAATATTTATGAATGAGTTATGAGTCATAAAAGAAAAACCTTGGACAAAGAAAACTGTGTGTTTACTTGTTGGAGATATGTGATACCCATTTGTTTTTGCAGATGGACAAAAAGGTTTGTAGTTTCAAGATTAGTTATAATTTAAAAATCAGACTTTTTCGTTAGAACTGACAATATTTAAAATTCAAGACTGTTTACCTAAAACCTCGCGTTTTCTTAGTCCTAAACTATTGGCACCTATGTCTATTAATGTTGATAAAATTCCCTTCTACTGAAATGGTTTTTTCTCCTAACGAAATGATTTTTCTTAATGATGACTATTAGTTTAGTTAGCCCAACCAAATGTATGTATGTACACATGGATGTACAATGCACATACATATACAAACATCCATTTCGTTGGGAAAACATGGACTTGCGTGTATGAATGGAGCTGTAGTGAATCGGCACAATCACACGTGCCGCATTATATAATGCGTATCCCATCGGAGTATCCTACCTTTCAATGGCTTCATGGTCGTTCAGGTTTGGAATTCCTGGCTTGGCAGTGCCGCTTTTCCTGTTGCGACGGCGACCTAAAACGTGATGAAACGTTCACTTTCTTTCATAATTAACTCGGGCCCCAACAATTCTTACGCTCGCGGACTTTCTTCTTGTACTCGGGATCATTGCGGCGCTTCTTGTCGAAGTAGATGCAGTATCCAATGAACAGAGTGCCAGCCACTCCCGCTGCAATGCCGATTGCAGTTTTGTTCATTTCAAGCATGTTATTACGAAAATTCTCAGCTTCAACAGGGTTTTATTTTACATTCCGCATGTGCCATTTACATAAAACAAAATCAATATCGGAATTCTGAACGTTCCATGCTCTGCGATAGTTATTGGGAAAATTGAAACATTGGAATTGGAACACAATTTTATTCTTTATTAAAATAACTTAAATATTTTTTAACTTTTAAAATACATTTTTTAAAGAGGCGTTCGTTTATTAAAGAACGTAATTATTGTTGTGAAATATTTATTTTTTCTGAAACAGATAGCAAAATTTGTTCTAAAAAAAATTAAATACCAACCGGCAAATCTCATGGTCCGTCAATCTATAAAAATTTAAATAATCCGATAAAAAAAGGCCAAAATGTAAAATTAATTCATTTTGCTTTTAAATAAATAATGCGTACTGGTGATATTAAAATGTTACAGAGTTGCCATGACTTTTAATAAAAAAGATGACAACTCTCGTTTTCAACGATTCAACAAAATTTACAACAGCCTTGAGGCTGTTGAATTACTGAAGTTTCTGAAACTTGATTTTGTATGGAACAGCTGATGAACAGCTGACCAAAATTCAACAATTCAGCAATTCGACGGTTTAGGGAATCCCCTGATTGTAAAGAAATTTAATTTGGTATTTTGTATTTAGATTATTACAACAATTTTAAAACTAAATGTTTAATAACCTTTTCCTCAACCAATGTGAGTTTAAAGTTTACTTAAAGGTTTTATAAAAATGCATAATTTTGTTGTAAGACCACACATTGTGGTTCTTTAATTCATTAAATTACTTACACATTTTAAATATATTTCATCATATCTTGGTAAATGTTTTTTATACTGCCACTCGAACCGTTACTTTTTTGTACTTTTAAAATTACCATTAATTTGACTTTGAATGTTGGAAAAGTAGACTTGCTGTTATCAATTGAAAGTAATACAATATTCAAAACTATCTACACCGTTTTAAGGCCATATTGTTTAATCCTTTGCTTTCAGTTTAAAAATTTTAATATGCGTAGTTTTGTGCATTACTTTCACCCAAGAATATGTAATTGACGCAGAACCATGATGAATTCCAAAAGCTAAATTGATAAGTTCCAAACTGAGAGTGTGTGGTTGTGCCCGAGCGCATGGATATGTGTATATACCCGCATACATAAGAGCCTATATGTTTGTATTCTGTAAATATACATTTCTCTTTAATAAATTAGTATTAGTGGCTCGTTGCTAGGTTTCCTATTGAACAATTCCTTCACTTAACCCCGGAGCACTCGATCGACAGTACCAGTAACCATGCGGAGCTTGTGGCTAAATACGTTGACCAAGCAGAGTAAGCAAAAAGAAAATTAAAACTTTTACTTCAACTGATAGGGTATCGGTATCGTCTTAGGTCTATATCGGCTGAGTACCAAGAGGTACTCCACCAAAAATGAGCCCAAGGAGCCCTTGGTAAAAACTAAATCGATACCTGGCCCCAAATCACTTGAGCTTAAAAAGCAGCTGGATTCTGTCCAGGTGAGTTTTATTTTTCGTTATCAAGAGCACAGGCATTAATGACTTTACAAGCACATAAATATTTTTTTAAACTGATTTCAACATCAGGCCATACGCCCACTTAAAGATAATTTTTTAGACAACCCAAAGTGTCTTATTCTTCTATACGAAATTTTTTATTAAAACGAATTGCGCTTTTATAGGCCACCGGATCCATCCAATTTTTTGCTGATTACGAAAATTCAATTGGAAATTATATCTCCGACGTTGATGGAAATGTTTTACTAGACGTCTACACTCAAATTTCCTCAGTTCCCTTGGGTTACAATCATCCAAGACTTTTCAATGTCTTTAAGAATGAGCAAAACGTGAAAAGTAAGTAGTAATCCATATCTGCTAGAGTTCTGTGAGTACATAATATAATTTTATCTTAACTTTTTAGCTTTGATTAATAGACCAGCACTTGGTGTCTTCCCTGGCAAAGAATGGCCGGAAAAACTAAATTCAGTTCTGTTGAACATTGCACCCAAAGGACTTAACAAAATCACAACGATGATGTGTGGTTCGTGTTCAAATGAAAATGCTTATAAGAGCATCTTTATCTGGTAAGATTGAAAAATAAATTCAAATATTTCCTATTTCAATTTGTAGACTATTTATAACATTTAATAACGGAAATTGTATTTTTGTTTTACTTTCTCTGTAGGTACCAAAGCAAACTTCGCGGTAATACACCCCTTACCGAGCAGGAGAAATGCTCTTGCATGGTTAACACTCCGCCAGGAGCTCCAAAACTCAGTATTCTGTCATTCAAGGGAGCTTTCCACGGCCGTACTTTGGGCGCCCTTGCTACGACACATTCGAAATATATTCACAAGCTCGATGTTCCCTCCTTCGATTGGCCCATTGCCTCGTTTCCCGATTACAAATATCCTTTGGACGAAAATGTAGCGCACAACAAGAAGGAGGACGAGAAGTGCCTTAGCGAAGTGCAGGATCTTATTCAGCAATACGCCAGCAAGAATCCCGTCGCCGGAATTGTGGTGGAGCCCATCCAGAGCGAGGGAGGCGACAACGAAGCCTCGCCCGAATTCTTCAGGAGTCTGCAGGCCATTTGCAAGAAGAACGGCATCGCGCTCTTGATCGATGAAGTCCAAACCGGCGGAGGCAGCACCGGAAAATTCTGGGCCCATGAGCACTTCGACTTGGAGAGTCCACCAGATGTTGTGACCTTCAGCAAGAAGCTGCAGTTGGGTGGCTACTTCCACAACGAAGACTTCATTCCAAAGGAACCGTACAGAATCTTCAACACCTGGATGGGTGATCCGGGAAAAATCCTTCTCTTGGAGGAAGTTGTCAAAGTGATCCAGGAAGAGAAGCTCTTGGCCAATGTCGCTGTGGCCGGAAAGGTTCTGAAGGATGGATTGCTCTGCCTGGAGAAGGAATTTCCGCATATCTTAAACTCCACTCGCGGTCGTGGAACATTTTTGGCCGTCAATTGCACCAACACCAAAGTGCGAGATCAAATAATTGGGGCGTTGAAGTTGCAAGGCATTCAAACCGGAGGCTGCGGGGAAATTTCCATTAGATTCCGCCCAGCTTTGATATTTAAGGACTATCATGCTAACATCGTCCTAGACCGCTTCCGCAAAGTGCTTCAAGCTATTTAAGAAAATGATAACGAAAACCAAGAATGATAGTGCTCTGAAAATTGCTAGTGCATGCAATATATCTATGTTACCAAAATAAATAATAAAATGAATTTATTTTATCCCTCTGTTAATAAAGGTGGTTTTTAATTGACTGGGTTGGATCACAAAAATATATAATTCTATAGCAATATGTAAAAACATTGATATGATATGTGGCGCCACTATTTGATTAATAATAAATAAAACAAAGTCTCCCTGCAATAAACATCAGATAAAATACAGTTATTAGTTTATTCAAAAGGCAGATCAGCAAAAGCAGATAGTGTAATCTTATCTCGGTGAGCTCCCCAAATCGCCTAAAGCCGAGCCTCCCCACAATAAATGTGAGATAAAGCCACTAAAATAGATTTATTAGCTTATTAAAAGGCCAGTTCCCCAATTGCCGATAGGGTAATCTAATCTAGGAGAGTTTTCCTTTTAACAAACCGAAAATGCGACATCTAGAAAGAAAGTTGTTCACTACTGAGTCAAAATCTGCCAAGTGGGCCACCCCTGTTCCGAAGGTCCGATTTTCATCGAACTTTTTTACTTTTCCGGTTCACAACGAAAATATAAGAACTTCATTTGAACGGTTTTGCGAAATTTTGAGTTTTACCGGAGTTATAGGGGTCAAAACATGGCATTTTTGACACTTTTTCGAAAAAGTTGCACTCAGTCATTAATTCATAACTTCGGAACGGTAAGAGATATCTTTATGATGTTTTCACTAATCGCTCAAGAATTATTATAGCTTTCCATAAAAAAATGTAAAAAAAAATTAAAATTTAGTTTTCTTAAAAATAAATCAACATTTTTTTTTAGTTTTTATTTTTTTCAGTGTTCTTCACCAGCTATAGAGTTTAAAACCATTTGAAAATGAAGTTTGATTCATTACGAAAAAGATCCAAAAAAAAAAAAGAGTGGCCCGGCCAAAGGTTTTTCGCAATATCGATTTGAAGAAGGGCGCACAGCGGTTTTCCATACAAAAACGGCTTGCTCATGAAAATTGGCTGGTCAACACATGCCGTTGCGCGCGTAGCGTCAGCCGACTGCAGCTGTCAATGAGGCACTTCTTGTCGTTTTGTATGGGAATCCGCTGTGCGCCCTTCTTGAAATCGATATTGCGAAAAACCTTTGGCCGGGCCACTCTTTTTTTTTTTTGGATCTTTTTCGTAATGAATCAAACTTCATTTTCAAATGGTTTTAAACTCTATAGCTGGTGAAGAACACTGAAAAAAATAAAAACTAAAAAAAAATGTTGATTTATTTTTAAGAAAACTAAATTTTAATTTTTTTTTACATTTTTTTATGGAAAGCTATAATAATTCTTGAGCGATTAGTGAAAACATCATAAAGATATCTCTTACCGTTCCGAAGTTATGAATTAATGAGTGAGTGCAACTTTTTCGAAAAAGTGTCAAAAATGCCATGTTTTGACCTCTATAACTCCGGTAAAACTCAAAATTTCGCAAAACCGTTCAAATGAAGTTCTTATATTTTCGTTGTGAACCGGAAAAGTAAAAAAGTTCGATGAAAATCGGACCTTCGGAACAGGGGTGGCCCACTTGGCAGATTTTGACTCTACTTTTTTTGGTTTTTTCGTATTACTTACCTTTTTACATTTCACAAATGATTTTACATAAAAGCTTCCTTTATGATCATTTTATTATGAAAAATTTAAAACCTCAACATGGGTGTTTTGGAACGGTCATAATAGATATTATTTAATATTATAATTTAATATTATAAGAATTGTTTATTATTAGAAAGAAATATACATAATGGCCATACTGAAACAAAACAATTTAATTCGCAATTACTCTATACACGTTTAAATGATTATTGCTTGCTTTTCAATAGTAATTAAGTTAATGAGACTGTGGATCACACTGTAATAATCGTACTATTGATGGATCACTTTTGGCTCCTTCTATGAACTCTTCCAAGCTTAACTTTCCATCTTTGTTTCGATCCATTTGCCGAAAGATCTTATCGGTTCGTTTTTCCGGAGTACTTTCGTCCTCTGGCATTTTCATCACCGATCCGACCATTTTATATATTGCCTAAATAAAGGAAAATAAACGTTTGCCAACATTATTAATTTTAATGACTGTAAGCAAAACCATTCATTATTAACTTGATTTTTATGGACTTACTGTAACAATTTCTAGCATTTCCTGCCGCGATATGTATCCGTTTCCATCTAGATCATACATTGAGAATGCCCATTTAAGTTTTTGCTCGAGTTTACCTCGAGATGTGACACTTAGTGCACATAAAAACTCTCTAAAGTCTATAGTGCCATCGCCGTTTGCGTCAAATGTTCGAAAAACGTGTTCTGCAAACTGAAAGAGGCATGGATAACAAAATATTAATGCAAGTAGGTAATAAAACTATCAGTAAGAAAATACAAATTTATTGATGTTAATAACAACTTTCAAAACAAGGACATCACATCTAGTTTTACCTTGCTGGCATCACCATATGGGAAGAAGTTCCCATAAATCTTCTTAAACTCCTCTACTGATAAATGCCCACTAGGGCAATCCTTAAGAAAGCCTTTATACCATTCTTGGATCTCAGCATCTACACAAAAAAACATATTTTGTAATAATTTGAATAATGCTTTACCTTTAAGATAATTTTAAATATCTACTTACCTGTGAACTCTGTGTTTTGTTTGAGATCCTCCAAAACTTCAGGTTTTAGTTTACTATTTTGCTTTCCCATTGTTGCAGAACAATTTCATTATACAGTTATCTTAAAATGCAATATAATATTTATCATTAACAACTGTATATTGGACAAACAAGGAATAGTTTCATCGGGTACCGAAGTTTAAATACCCTTGCAGACCGATTGATTACGGATAACCCAATTAAGCAGTTTGCCAATAGAGATTATTTTTCGAAATTACTGTAGTGTAAACCTTTATAAATAAGATATTTCGGAAGTCTATTGAAATGTTTATCCTAGACCCATGTAATAAATGTAAAGACCAAAAACACATTTTTAAGAACAAGTTTTAGTGGCAAATATACATAAATGCTTCTATTTAATTAAATAATTAACTATAACAGCAGTTGAAAAATATCGAAAATAACTTAATAAAGTTTCAATTACGTTATATCAAAATAAAGCGTGTCCTAAATCAAAAAAGTTTAAGCATTGAAATAAAGTTATCTATATCTAACAGATTAAAATAAGGCGCTGATAGCAAAATTACCTGAAATTACGTAAAAATATTGAAGTGGGCATTAAAGAAAAACGCACATTCATATTTATTTTAAATCTTTCTTACAATCCACTACTTAATATAGGAAAAGTGTTCCAAAAGGTTGTCATGTTTTCTCGTTGTTTCGAATGGTTAGAAGAGTATCCCATCGTTGGTGTGCCGCTATATATATACCCAGCTTTTGACCAAGCTGAGAGATATAACTACTAGAATGTCTGATTTATGTGAAATAAAAAAAATACAAATTATAAACGATACCATGACGTTGACATGATTTTTAATCTGATGATTCATTTTTTATGTATTAATTTGAATGATACACTGAAAATAGTATAATGATTTCATAGTTTTATAGTAGTTTAATTTTAGTATAAGAAATATAAATTAAATATTTATACATTTCATTACTGATTTCATCAAATACACACATATTGTAGGATATAATTGTTTATGGTGCCAACATTTTTGACAGCTCCTCATCTTGCAAGCATCCTTTCAAGAACTCATCTTGGGTTAATTGACCATCGTTATTTTCGTCCATTTTAGCAAAAATATTTTTTGCTCTTTCTTCTGCTGAATCAGCTGGACGATTAGATGAGCACGCTCCTAGCATGTCATAAATTGCCTGAGAATAAAAATATTACATTAATAGCAAAATCTTAGAAAAGCGTTCCAATAAATAGTAGTACTAAAATAGTTGGTGTATATTTTTTCTGTTACTAAAAATTCTTATAAGGTAAATTAGTTTAGTACCTGAACAATTTTGGTCATTTCTTGTATGTCTATAACACCGTTGCCGTCGACGTCGTACATTCGAAAAGCCCACTTTAACTTTTCTTCCGGTGTTCCGCTTGAAGTTACATCTATTGCGAGTAAAAATTCCTAAAAAACAAAATAATTTTTTTAAGAATTAAAACCAAAATACTACACTATAAACTAGTAAATGGCGCTTTGAAGAAATCGTTGACAAAATAAAGATGCATCAATTATTTTGGTTGATTTAATATTTAAAGTACCATGCGCGAGAGGGGCCCACAAAGTGACATAGCTATACAATAATAACACAATATGCATTCTCATCACATATACAATATACATACGATCATCCCGATTCACAAATGAGGGACATCCAAATATGTACAATCGATTTAAAAAATGCATTAAAACCACTCAAGTCAATAATCAAGTGAATGGACTCGTTCAGATCAAAGAAAAAAATAACCAATATTCTTAAATCCTGTTCAGAAATTTGTATAATATTTACCTCTGATAGGAAATATATTGTCCATAAATAAGTGATAATTGTCAACTTTTAAAACCAAACATTTGCTGTATTGAAACCAACATAATATCAAAGGAAAACTTCCATAGTAATTTCTGTACCGACAGCAACGAAAGAGTAATTGAGGCAAAATTACCTTAAAGTCAATATATCCATTTTTGTCCATATCGAATGTACGAAAAACATGGTCGCAAAACTCTTCCGCATTTCCGGATGGAAAAAACATTTTATACATATCGACAAATTTTGCTGGCGTCAATCGGCCGTTGGGGCAATCTTGCTATATTAAATAAGACGAATGTACATAATTTGAGACTTTTTTCTTTGGTGGGGTAATTGTTGTACTCACCTTAAATCCTTTGTACCACTCTTTAATTGTGGCTTCGTCATATCTCGTATGCGTTTTTAAAAACTCCATGTCTTCTTTGGTTAAGCGGTCTTTACTACTTAAGCACCCCATGTTTTCACTGCTTATAACTTTTTAGGAGCTAATTTGTTTCTATTTAGTTTTTTCTTTGTTTAAATTGCTTTGCCTGGTCTGTACATTTGACTTAATGTTTATTTCTGGACAGAAAAACTCCAAATCAATAATTGTGCTTGTATAGCATTACGTTAACGATATGTATGAATTGTGGCACGAACAAGTGATGATTGAACGAGCGACTCATTTATAAATTTTTCTTGATAATAATAAGCAAAAATGTACTTGACTATTAACTTGTATATTTCAAACCTGATGTGTACCGAAGGACTAATCAAATGGTTGAGGCGCATGCGCGGAAATTGTCTCTATACATCGATTTAGCGTCGCTTGTGAACGGTTGTGTTTACCTGTGCTCTGAGTTTTTGATTTATTTTTGTGATTTTTTTACGCAAGTGTTTTGTGTTTAGCATCTAACAAAGTTTGCCTAACAATCGCGTTAGTGTTTTAAATAGATCTCCCTGTTTAACGGGTATGTGGTTTTAGTTATTTTAACAATTTCCATTAGATTTGTTTAATATCTTGGCTTTGTTGGTGTTATTTTGCGCTCTCTAAATTTGCTCTTGTATTCTCTCTCTTTTTCTCTCTCTCTATTCCGCTCTATTTTAACTGTAATTTCGCTCTCTCGGAACCTGCCAAATATCTTGTAGACTCTTGGGTGCTTTTCTCATAGTCTCTCTCTCTCGCTTTACATTGTAACTGTTCGTTCGTTTTGTTGTTGGTGCCGCACAAGCCACGCTCAGTCGATTGAACACTTTTTCTCTCGCGCTCTCTTGCTCTCGACTTAATTCGCGATCTCGCGCTCTTATACTTTTGTGTTTTTTGCGGTTTTGGAATTTGATCCCAGTGCCAAATTTACTCGAGGTATATTTTCCACATTTTATTTTCTATTTCTTTGAATAATCTTTTTTTCCTATAAAATGGCCCTTATCTGTATGAAGAAAAGTTGTGCTCTTCCGATGTCAACCAAAGATTCTTTTATTATCTGCTGGCTCTGCGATTCGGTCATGCACGTCAAATGTGCAGGATTTACTGGCAGAGTTAAAGACTTCATTGAAATGCGTACCGGTCTCATGTGGGCATGTGAGTCCTGCAAGGAAATGACAGTCGAAATGAGCAGCTTTATGAGGCAGACTCGAGACGGACTATTAAACCTTTCACGAGTTTTCACACAGCTCAATGACGGGTTCAACTCAGTTTGCGACCAATTTAATAATAAGAAATTATTATTAACTGAGTCGCCTAAACGGAAAAAAGCCAGCTCAGGGGCGGTTAATAAGACCGTGAAACATAACAAAACTTTGAACTCGGTAGCTGCAGCAGTTCCGGTCGGTACAGGGGTAAGCGAGCCACCTGTGCCTATGGTAACAGCCAGTTCCGGAGGTGACCCTGTTTCTGGATGCCAACCTGAGCTACAGAAGTCGGTGCTGACCGTAGGTACAGTAGGAACCGCTTCTGGGTCCCAGCCGAGTGAGGTTCAGACTGCTGCTGGGGGGCGTAAGAAACTTTCAGTTGTTCCACATAGGAAGCAATTGTTTGTTTCTAGATTTACCCCGGATACCAAATCTGAGGATGTTATGGAATTCATACGTGAAAAATTCCCATCCGAGGACATTGAAGTTGAACAATTTCGATTTTCGTACGCCCGTAGGATATCTTCTTTTAAAATATTTGCTCCGCCTGATGTGTTTAATGTACTACTTTCTGAAAGCTTTTGGCTTAATGATGATTTGGTAATAAAAGAATTTGTTCCCAATAAACCGAGAACAAATAACAGGCCTCCCACTGTGCCTAATAATCGGCTTTCCACTGTGCCTAATAATAGGCCTTCCACTGTGCCAAAAAACTAACAGGTTTATTTTTGGCTTATCAAAATGTTAGAGGACTAAATATGAAGCTACCAAAGCTTTATGCTGACTCCTCTGCATTTACTGAAGATATTTTGGCTTTTACGGAGACTTGGCTGAAACCAGAGATATCTGACTCTGAAGTTTTGTCAATGAACTTTAACACCTACAGGACCGATCGCTCCCCGCGTAGGGGGGGTGGTGTTCTGATTGCCGTTACCTCTAGTTTAACATCGGAGAGGCTTAACATTCATATCCCTAACGATATTGAATTTGTTAGTGTCAAAGTTTCCATTCAATCCTTATCTATTTTTGTAACCTGCTCTTATATTCCTCCTGGCTCTGATTTAATAATTTATGAGTACCATCTGTCTGCTATAAAATCTGTTCTATCCTTTCTTTCCAACAGAGACCTTTTGATTGTTTTGGGTGACTTTAATCTCCCTAATATCTCTTGGTCTCTTCTCACTGACTCACTTGTCGCTACTCCTTTATCCGCCCATGATTTTGTGGATGGCCTTTTAGAATTATCGTTACAGCAAGTAAGCTTTATACGAAATTCATTAAATAGACAATTAGATCTAGTCTTTGTTTTAGATCCGCATGAAGTCACTGTAGCTAGAATTGACGCACTTGTTGTACCTGAAGACCAATATCATCCAACTTTGGAATTGACAATTGGCCTCCCCTGTACTGATACCCTTTCTCCTTTAGTTCCTCAAACTAAAAGGAGATGCTTTCGTAAATGTGACTATAATAAACTAAACTACATGATTTCTCAATATAATTGGACTGATTTGTACAATTGCATGGATATTGACAGTGCAACTGAACTTTTCTATAGAGTTTTAAACACTTTCTTTGACGAATGCGTACCTGACAGTCTTCCTCCGAAGCTAAACAGGCCTCCTTGGTTTAACAATGAGCTTCAAAGACTTAAAAATCTTAAATCCAACACTTATAAAAAGTATAAAAAAACGGGAAAGCCATCTGATTTTGCGAAATATGTTGTGGCTCGTTCAGATTTTAATGTTCTCAACAGTCATTGCTATTCCATGTATTTAAATCGATGTAAATTCGAGTTTTCAAATGATCCGAAGCAGTTTTATAACTTCGTTAATGCCAAGCGTAAGTCTTCGGCATTGCCTTCATCGGTACGTTTAAACTCAAAAGAGGCATCGTCGGATTCTGAAATTGCGGATTTATTTGCCGAGTTTTTCCAAACTACTTATAGTTCGGCTGCTTGGTCAAACCCTACCTACCCTAACCACTTAAATAGGGCTAATTGTATTTTTACCCCTGTAATTACCGAAAGTTCTCTTTTAAAGGATTTAGCAACAACAACGCCAACGTATTCTCCCGGTCCTGATGGACTCCCTGGGAGTGTGCTTAAGTTTTGTGCTTCAACCATTTGTAAACCGATTCTTAAACTTTTTCATTTGTCTATTTCATCATCAGTTTTTCCAACTATCTGGAAGGACTCTTTCATTATTCCACTCCACAAAAAGGGTGCGAAGGCGGATGCTCAGAATTATAGAGGCATTTCTAAATTGTCGGCAATTCCTAAAGCATTTGAATGTATTATTACTTCTCATTTGCAGCATTTATGTTCCTCGCTAATATCACCGTGTCAGCATGGTTTTGTTAAGCGAAGATCGACCACCACCAACCTTCTTGAACTATCATCTATTGTAATAAATGGATATAAGAATAACATGCAGACTGACGTTATATACACCGATTTTAGTAAGGCCTTTGACTCTGTTAACCACTCTCTCCTTTTATTCAAATTAGATCAGCTTGGGTTCCCATGTAATCTATTAACTTGGATTTCAAGTTACTTGAATGGTAGGACTCAGAGGGTTATATTTAAGAGCGCTGTTTCTAAAATGATCAACGTGACATCTGGAGTTCCTCAAGGTAGTCATTTAGGCCCTTTGCTGTTTACTTTGTTTATTAACGATCTTCCCTCTATCGTAGCTCATTCTCGTGTACTAATGTACGCTGACGATGTTAAGCTTTGTTTATCATATAAAGATGTAGGGTCCGGTTTCAACTTACAGTCAGATATTGATTGTTTTCAGGGATGGTGTGAGTACAACCTTTTAAATCTGAACTGCCTTAAATGCAACGTTATGACTTTTTACAGGGGCACTCCTACGTTTGTTAGTTATTCTCTTCAAAATACACCACTCGACCGTATATATTCAATTAACGATTTAGGTGTTCTTCTCGACCCAAAACTTAAATTTGATTGCCACATAATGGCCACTGTCAATAAAGCTATGAGTGTTTTCGGGTTTATAAAGCGTTGGTCAAAGGAATTTGATGACCCTTATACAACCAGATTATTATTTACCTCCCTTGTCCGTCCTATTTTGGAATATTGTTCTTCAGTTTGGAGCCCACAATATCAAGTGCACATCGACCGTATTGAGTCGGTGCAAAAAAAATTCCTTCTTTTTGCCCTTCGTAGTTTGAACTGGGATCAAAACGTAAGGCTACCTTCCTACCAGAGTAGATTACTATTGCTTAATTTACCTACACTTGAAAACCGTAGAATAATGCTTGGTACTATTTTTATGCAAAATCTTATAAGAGGTGATATTGATTCCGTAGAACTGGTAAACCGTTTAACTTTTAATGTTCCCGTTAGACTAACACGAAATTATTACCCTCTTAATTTGCCTCGATGTACATCAAATTTTACTCTGCATGAGCCTTTTCGTGTTCTATGTAAAAATTATAACAATCTTTATCATTTAATTTGCACTTCAACATCTATCCCCGTATTGAAAACTAAAATTTTATCTCATTTGCTTCAATCTTAGTTGTAGTATTTGTAGTATTTGGTTTCATGTCTTTTCCTCGCGAACTCGCATTTTTGCCCTAATTGATAAAGGGTCCCGCGCGTAACAAGCACGTGCTTGGTATCGTTGGGCCACTTGTTTGTACTGCTCGTAGTGCATCAACGTCCATCATTAAACATGACGATTATTGGTTAACCATATTTTCTGTACACGGTAGGACTTTTTTAAAAAAGGAAGCAGGGTTGCCACGTTCACCTACAACAATTATCAATTATTTCACTTTGTTTTCTACAATGACGTTATTATTAATTTAAAATGGCTAAATGCTAAAAAGTAAAATATTTTGAATAGAAAAATAAATTAATAGACTTTTAAAAGTTCCCCTAGTAAGGTTATTCCGCAGCGCGAAAGCTTTATATTTTAATGGCAAAATATGCTTATTGCTGTCCGCTTTTTAAGTTATTTATAAAATCAAACCAGAATTTAGAAATTTTTAATTTTTAAATCACTTTTTTATGTTATTGAGTATTATTTATAAAAATGTACAAAAAGCGATGCAGAGCTGCAAATTAAAAAGTTGTGTCAGTCAATTCCCACGTAGAACGGTTACCTCACCCTCAAAATAAACCGTTACACGAACTGCGATCCCCTCAGAAAAAGCAAAATGCCATTCTGGAGAAAGCAAAGATCAAAGATCTAATAGTGCAAACGATGAACCACGAAACAATTAAATTTCATTTAGAGCGACCGCAGTTTTAATACACTTTGTTCCATTTTTATTTAAACTTTATATTTTATACCGAAATAACAAAAAGATTGAGATACAGAAACACCGTATGACTCCATTTACATACGTTTTTTTGTGAATAAATGTTTTAATCAAAGAATAATGGGTTCTTTTGATCAATATTAAAATCATCTGCAAGGGTATTTGCATTTATTGTTTTTAATACATATTTTATTGGTGTTTTTTAAAAAATCCGAATGGGTATTTAACATGATCAGTTAGGATGATTGATTATTTTAAAGGTTTACACACACATTTGGAGAATAATTAGTACAAATCATATTTACTTAATTGGCTGCTTAAGTATTGGGTTAGTCATGCATTTTAGGCTATATTAAGCTAGGCACAAATATTATTGGTAGGATTTAATATTTGCTTATTATAAGACCGTTTACTTACATGAGATTATTTTCCGTCGACCAAGTCAAGACATTATTTACCTCTCGAGGCTAATACGCTGAAAGTAAAAAATGCACAGCTTATTAGTAAAAAGTGTTATAAAAAAACAAGTTTATAATGGTTGAAAAATAGTTTTCAACGCAAATAAATTAAATGGGGAAATTAATTGAAAGTTTGAATCGAAAAGTACCAAAATTGTAAATATAATTTTTAAAAATATTTCGAAATTGGTTTTTAATTTAGGTATTTACTACTACTTTTTGAAACCTAATTTAAGAAACGTTAGAAGGCGAAACCAGCAGAGTAATATCGATTTTGAACCCGTGATATATGGGAGCATTTTTATATACGACTTCTAATTTCGAAAATACTCCACTTAGAACTTTGCAAAAAGCTGAATGCTTGCCAAACTAAAACGAAATTAAATCTACCAATTCGGTAAGGTCAGGGTCAATGCAAAAGTAATAGGCTGATTTAAGATATTTTATTTCCTTATTGGACTTATTGAATATATTCCACTTTCGAGTGCGTATTTCAAAAGTGCGATTGAGAACAAGGCTAATATAGCATTTGGGTCACTTGCTGAGGCCTGTTTTTTCCATTGCTAGTTACTACTCTTTAAGGCGGAAAGTGCGAATGCGAAGCCAATGCAATTTTAAATCTCCCTTCATGATGAATACGCCGAACGAAATGGAATTTTTGGCACACGCATACGCCTGCGTGTCACGTGGGGAAAACACGGCCCGCGCCTATAATTTTTTTGCCTTCCCAGAGTTTGGTGTTATGGCCTTTTTTTTTGCATATAATATTCACACACTCAATCGGGTTAAGTTTCAGATAAAAGGAAAAAAAAAACTTGGCACTTCCGAACGAACTAGGCCGAACCGAATATTCCCCATAGTTAGTTCAAGCAGGGGTCTCCACTTTCCGATGGTTTGGGTGGTCCAAGCGACCACACGTTTTAACTCCCAACGGGGATTGGATTCTCGTTCTCGATACAACGCCGTCTTACATAAATTGACACTATTTTCGCTCGGGCATTTAAATGCATTAATATAACCGGCTCGAAATGGTGGGGCCTTTCAATTTAAATAAAGTAGTTTGTTGTTTGTCCATATGTATGTATCGAATTTGTTTGTCACATGCCACATGCCCTCAAAATATCCAGAATAAACGCCATCAACGCACACATATTTTTTATTTTCCATATAAATTCGTCCTAAATTGTTATTTTTGATATTTATATGTATGTATGTACTTCAGTGCACATATATACATATGTACACATACAGTATATGCACGCAAAATGTGTGTATAGCCCAGATCTCTCGGGTTTCGGGTGCCTCCATGGGCGTAGCAGCGTTTATTACCTGAACAAAACTGACACATTGATTGTGGGCACATTTCTGCCTCCCGCTAAATTAAACAGTACCACTTTTTGCAATAAACTTATTCGACCAAAACACAATCAATACAACAAATTTAGGGGTGGCCAGTGTGTCACTTTGGAAATATACTCTTAATACCATTTTAATCATTGGAAATGGTCACGCTGAAAACATCGATACTAATATCGATTCTTTTGATCTTGGGAAAATATCCATCGATGGTTTCACTCCGGTTTTGGCGCACTTTTTAAAAGTTATAAAGTTATTCCGGCCTGTTCCAGTTTTCACCCGGAAGTGAATTTGATTTCATGCTAGCGGATTTAAGTCCGCCTGTCAAATGCTTGGCGGAAAGTTACCATGTGAATTTATCGGAAGTTAACAGAGTAACATCGAGGGATATTTAAATCCTTGCAATTCTTTCGGAAGTGAGTCCTGGAACTGGTCTAAGAAATTCGATTCCGTGTGAATCTTTCGGAAGTGAAAACTAGAACAGGGCCGATTAACTTTACCACAATCAAAAAATACTTCTTGTATTGATGCCAGGATTTTTTTTAAGAGTTTAATAAAATAATAGAAACAATATTCGAATAAGTTATCAGGGAATTTTGAAAGTATAGAGCTTAAAAATATTAATTTAATGAGTAAAAAAATATAATAAGAGTCTATTTATAGAAACAAATATTTTGAATAAGAGTAAAAGATCCTTTAAATTTGTAAATAAAACAAAAACGTTTTTTTAGAAATCAAAAACTAAAAACAATGTTTTTTCTAAAATTGTATCATTCGTTTTTATTGTTTTTAGAAATATAAATATGACAAGACCACAAGAATATCCAATAAGTCAAAATTAACGGAAGTATAAAAAAAATTGTCACTAATTAATACCAACTATTTAAGTACAAGTTTACTATACTAAGAGCCCATTTGTTCGCATCCTTAATAAAATCTATTAAAATATATACAAAATATGTAATGGAATGCCACTTGAAATTGAAACCTGGGGCAAACGCTTTATCTATCCAAAAATAGACATGATCTTTCCGTTTTACATTTTCACTATAATTGTAGGACTCAGCTGATTGTTGCGGTATATACATAGGTGTTAATAGTGATTTGGCCAATTAAATTTAGTATGTGTGTATGTATGTCAACCTTTGTATATAGATTCTGCTTTTCGATATATTTAGATTAAGTTTTCTAAGTGCATTTGTTTCGAGCAGCAGTTCGATCATTTAGTCTTTTTTCTTTTATATCAGTATAAACACTATAGTAAAGGTATTATCGCTAAATTTTCTAGTGAATCCTGTGCTAGGTGATAGAAAATCAATGCGATACCCTTGCCCAAAACATATCAAGACGTCTTTGCTATTTAGTTAATCACAAGGATTAAAATATGTCTTGATGCTTTCAAAAAAAGTCCTTTAATATCTGTGATTTTAATTATTTAATATTACTTTCCTTCAAAGATCAAGTAATTTAATTCGATCAAAATAAAAATAGAATTTAAAATTATTCTGTTTAACGAATGATGTAACTGTTGGACTTAGATGCATTGAACCATTTAAATCGTCCTGAATTCGAAACATTTAACGAAAGGCAAACTATTTGGGTGTCCTAAATAAGAAATTGAATTTAATTGGGAAAACATTTTATTTTTAAACGAAGATGCAGTTGAGATTGTGCAATATTATGCAACTGTAAAAAGGTCACCGTGTAATGAAAATACAAAGAAAAATAAGTCTTGGTTCAATAGAATTTATTGACTTATAAACCCCATCGGTAATTCCAGTAATATGGCAGACGAAGAAGATCCATGGGGTTTCGACGACGGCGGCGAGGAGGAGAAGGCGGCTTCATCATCGAACCAGGCATCCAATGCGGGAACTCCGGCCCCACCCTCGAAGGCACCGAGTGTGGCATCCGATCATAAGGCTGATAGCGTGGTGGCTGGCACTCCGGCCGGCGAGGAGGCAGCTCCGGAGGAAATCGAAGAAATCAAAGCGCCTCCACCTCCGCCAGAAGATGATGGCTACAGGAAACCGGTGCAGTTGTACCGACACTGGGTCAGGTTGGTATTTCCCCAGTAATTAACCCATTAATCTTCCAATCTTATGCAATCGCGTACTTGCAGGCCAAAGTTTCTCCAATACAAATATATGTACAACTACAGAACCAATTATTATGATGATGTAATTGACTATATTGACAAAAAACAAACTGGAGTGGCACGGGAAATACCAAGACCTCAAACGTGGGCGGAACGTGTCCTGCGCACACGAAATATCAGGTATTAAATATTATCAAATAACGAAAAATAAAATATATTTTATTTATTCCTTATCTCTAGTGGCAGTGACATTGATTCCTATGCACCTGCTAAGAGGGACAAACAATTAATTCAAACACTGGCTGCCTCGATAAGAACTTATAATTACCACACCAAGGCATATATCAACCAGAGATATGCGAGTGTCCTTTAGTAAGCACACTTTACTGTAATAATAGAACCGTTATAAAAGATGAATACTCGTAGCTATAAAAAAAGTAATATCATTTTTAAAAGATCTATACACGTAGTCAGTCAGTAAGCGTTTGTATATCTGCGCACCTCCGAGTCCCGAATCGACCTTATATAATGACGATCGGGAAACACTTTTCAAGAAACGAAGAATCTATTTTGTATATTTTCTTACACGCGTAATTTCTGTTAATATATTTTTATATATATTAATATATATTAACACAACTTACCTCTCAATACATGGTATTTTTAAGGTTATTTACTTGAGTTTTAGCAAAGTAAATAAATTAAAAAACTTATTTATATTGTAAAGCCTAAAATAAAAAACTGTGCAATAAATAAAAATAAACAATCACTGTCGTTTTATTAGTATTAAAAAAAATATATATAATTTTTTTAATGGGGAATCTAATTAACCTTGAAACAATTTTGCTTCACTTAATATCATTACATCACCGATTTTCTTAAGAAATAGTAATAGTAATAGTAAAATCAATTTAAGATATCAAGATTTCTGTATTTTCTGCAGACAAAGATTAAGTAACATCCGCATGGGTGAACCGTCAAGTCAGTACTACTCTCCATGGCCGAGTAATAGAAGTTCGTAATAGTCCAAAGTCCACATATATAAGGTACAAATACAGAGTTTATTTATGCTCACCCTAATAACACACAATAAAGTAAATTAAGCTATTGTGTGCGTTTGAATTACATAGTAGAAAATTCAGAGTGGACAAGTAAAAAGCTTTTAAAAAAGGTTTTAAATTTCAAATTAAAAACTTTAAATACATAAAATCAAAAGCTAAAACATTTAGTTAATAAAAAGTAAACTCTTCAAATATTTTTTCGTTCTTATATTATTCTTTACTTTACAATTTAAACGCAGTGGCTCACCCTAACGATTACTTCCCTATGGGCAACATGTTTTCCTTTTCATTTTTATTCAAACCTGATCTACAAAGCGCAACGCAATGATAAAACTGAAATCCGTGATTTTTCTTATTTTTCTTGTTTTTGTTTTTGAAACCGACTGTACAGAGTTATGGTAAGTTAAATATGTACCCCATGATATATAAGTAATACTTAATTTTTTCCAGTTTGAAAAATGACATTCATGCATTAATTTTAGCCAGAGGAGGAAGCAAAGGCATTCATCTGAAAAACCTAGCTGAAGTTGGAGGATTGTCACTTTTGGCCCGCACAATTATAACGATTAAAAATTCATCATGCTTTAAACACATTTGGGTTTCCACAGACGACAAAAGAATTGCCATCGAAGCGCAAAAGTGTGAGTTTTGAATAGGTTACTTGGAATCAGTCTTCTTAAATTTTAATTTTCAGATGGTGCTATTGTTCATCGTCGACCTGAGAAATTCGCTAGAGACGATACTCCTTCCATTCATGCGATTACGGAATTTTTAGAAGTGCATAAGAATATTGAAGACTTTGCCCTGTTTCAGTGCACATCCGTGTTTCTAAAAACGAAATACATTCAAGAAGCTGTTAAAAAATTTGAGACTCATGACTGCGTATTTGCAGCTAAGAGGTAAATTTTATGTTTTTAATAACACCATCTTAAACCTAATAAATACTTGGTTTTAGATCACATTATCTCCGATGGAAAGAGGTGGATGATGAACTTATTCCAGCGGAATTTGATTTAAATGCCAGACCAAGACGTCAGGATTGGAAGGGAGATATAGTGGAAACGGGAATGTTTTATTTCTCAAGAAGGCAGCTGGTGAAGAGCGGATTGTTACAAAACAATAGGTAATAACTGTTTTGAAAAATATGTATTCAAAACTATTTATAATAATTCCTTTTCAGGTGCTCAATTGTAGAGATCGATGTCAAAGACGGTTTGGAAATAGACTCAAATCATGATCTTACATTGGCGAAATATATTTTAAGCAGTGAAACGAAAACGGATTTATAAATATACAAATTATTTTTATACCCTTGCAGAGGGTATTATGATTTCAGTCAGAAGTTTGCAACGCAGTGAAGGAGACGTTTCCGACCCCATAAAGTATATAGATTCTTGATCAGCATCACAAGACGAGTCGATCTAGCCATGTCCGTCTGTCCGTCTGTCTGTTTCTACGCAAACTAGTCTCTCAGTTTTTGAGCTATCGGGACAAAACTTTCGCAAAAGTCTTCTTTCAATCGCAGGTAGTATATATGTCGGAGCCGACCGGATCGGACAACTATATCTTATAGCTCCCATAGGAACAATCGGAAAAAAAAACTTAAAAAAATTCTAGCTTCGGTGTTTTTTGAAATATTACCTTCTACTTTTGGGGATGTTATTTTTTAAATATTTCTGAATTTCGAATTAATTATTTAAAAAATCGGACTACTATATCATATAGCTGCCATAGGAACGATCGGAAAATTAATGGAAAAGTAATAGGAAATAAATTCTAGCTTCTTTGGTTTTTATTGTATTATCTTCTACTCTAGGATATGACTCTTTTTAAATATTTCTGAATTTCAATTTTAATTTAATCAAAATCGGACGACTATATCATATAGCTGCCATAGGAACGATCGGAAAATTAATGGAAAAGTAATAGGAAATAAATTCTAGCTTCTTTGGTTTTTATTGTATTATCTTCTACTCTAGGATATGACTCTTTTTAAATATTTCCGAATTTCAATTTTAATTTGATCAAAATCGGACGACTATATCATATAGCTGCCATAGGAACGATCGGAAAATTAATGAGAAATATTAGAAAATTGAACATTTTTGCGATTTGTTAATTAATAGGAATGATCTGCAAGGGTATATAAGCTTCGGCTGGCCGAAGCTAGCTTCCTTTCTTGTTGTTTTTATCTTTAATATATTAAAATTTAAAGTCCCTTGGAAGATGTTTTGTATATTTGTTTATCGCTTAATTTATTATTATTTGTTTAAAAATATATAGTTTAATTAGTTCCAATATTTGATTTAATATTTTTTGCGGGCCAGGCTATCACCGAGGTATAGCGACTGATTCGCTTGGTCAAAAGTCGTGGCATTATAGCGGTTCTTATGGGTCTCAGCACCAAGCAAGTCTTTCCAAATCGAGCCACATACAATGAGGTGCAATTGGAATTGGTCATTGAAGTTGCAGCACCTCCAATCGATCGAGGTGCCTCATTGCTCGATTTATTTTTGTTTTCTTGATCAACTTGGTACTTAAACATCTCCTTTGTCTGTGTTTTTGGAATCTCACTTGGCTTCTTGCTAAATATATGCTTAACTCCATCACAATTGATCGGTTTTTCAGTGGCTTTCAATACCTTTACTCCTTTGGATGGCGGATTAGGTGGCTGATTTGGTTTTAGGGGGCAGCAAACACAAGGAGGTTGTTGCTGCTGCTGCTGCGATTGGTACATCTGTTCGTGGTTCAGGAACCCTGGACAATGGCAACAGGGATGATGGGGATATGGATGCATCCTGAAGGGGGAGCAATGGTTGCAGCCAAAACCCCCAGCAATCGGAATATTTGGTTGCTGCTGCTGCAGTGCGCAGTTCGAAGTTACCATTATGGGATGTATCGTGTGCTGACTGCATTGCCCGCCAAATCTCATCGAAGGATCCGATAAAGGACAACAGGATCCGCTATTTGGAAAGCTATCCGGTGGTTTCAACATGCAGCAGTTGCTGCCATAAACCGCATTTGGAAACTGACAGCAACCATTGGCCATCATCGGCATTTGACAGACTTGCGTTGCCCTTGGCGGACAGCAATTGCTGCAGCTGCAGCAGGAGCAACACGACATGTTGCTCGGCGCAGCACTCAGGAATTGCTGGCAAGGATACATCACAGGACTGTTGGACGTGGCTCTCGTCTGATTCAGAGGTAAGAAACTGATGGTCACATACGGAGAATTATTGCCGAGGGGCTGCTGATGTTGCTGCTGTGGCTGAAATTGCTGCTGTGTCGGGTAATGTTGCTGCTGTTTCTGCTGATATTGCTGCTGTTTCTGACCACGCAAACTGTTGTCAGCTTTTTTTCTTGTTTCAGAAACCAATTGCGTTTGCTTAGCGTTTAAGGCAGACAGTTTTTGTCGAACTTGAGCTGCCGTTCGCATGGATAACTTCCGAAGAGGTGGTACTGCATTATCTACGGATAATGTGAATGATAATTAGAAGTCCCTTACGAGGAAACATAATAAAATAAACTTAAAATAAATATTATAAATATTTTACCTTTAAGCTCGGTATTTGTGGATGCCATACTCTTATTGGGACAACTTTCTCCTGTCTCAGCTTCAACTTGGGTACTTTTCTGGTCTTGGTCTAACTTGGGTTGCTCCAGATCTTGTTTAATACGATCTCTGGCCAAAGCATCTTCGAGAACCACGAATGAAGGCCTATTTGCCAGATCTTTATTGCAGATCTTTACGAAACGGGGCAAAACTTCGGTTTTCGTCGTTTCTTCTGGCACTTCGACATTAGTGTTGATCTTCTCGGGAGTTTTAGATGGACTATCAACGGTTTCATTGGAATCCTCTTTAAGAACGGCTATGCTGAAGCGCTGCTTCTTAGACACCGAAGGCTCGTTCGTCGATGTGGAGTCATCACTGCCTATTCCATTTTGTTCAACTTTGGAGTCTGGATTGTGGGAACTAATTTCGATTAGTCCATCACTTCCCACGGTTATCACAAAACAGCACTTGGATGCGGGTTCCTCAGTAGGTTTGGTCTTTTGCCCCGAGGATTCACTGTTGTTTTGGGATTCCATTTTCGACAAATTTTGGTGTTCTATCCGGGAGGGTAAAAAGCTGGGGTGAACTTTTTCTACATGCTGTTTATGTTTTTAATGTCATTAAATTTAATTGTCAAAATAAAAAGAACTTCCAAACGAATATGTAATGCTAACTTGATTATTACATGCATCTAGCAATAATTTCTGGTTATAAGATTAGTTTGGATGATTAAATACACTGTTTATTAATTTTTATAGCATACCATAAAGAGCATTAAATCTTTTATTCCGATATTTCTAATAGATCAAACACTTACTATAAAATCCGGGATTAAACCCAGTCATCAGTATTGTTCAATCATACGTTTTTAAAAAGTTCTACACTTTTTGTGGCTTAGCATGTACAAAATTGTAATATTCTGGAGTTAGCCACTTTAAGTGGTGAGCACTGTAGCCAAATTGGAGAGTTCAAGATGTTTTGCACGGAGAGCTGTGAACATGGATGCAATGCAACGTCCTCGGGAAAGGTGATACCCAGTGGAAATGCAAATGGAAATGCCTTGCCGTCGCAAACGAATCCCCAGCAGCAGTTCAACATGTGCTATGCTCCACTGTCGATGCAGTCTAACAACGAGGTGGCTTTCAAGTCGGAGGTGGAGCCACCGCGGGTGGGAATGTGCTTAGTCACCGAATGTCCCGAGGGTCTAAGGTAGGCTGAAAACTTGAGTAAAATTAGTAAAGATATTTCTGCAATTATTTTAGAATTTTAATAGAAGTTAACATATTACATTTATTAAATGACAGTAAGAAAGTAAGAACTCCTAAATTAAAGAAAACTACATTTAAATAATTTATATTTACAAATTCAAAATAGACCAGTATGGCGATAGGATAGAATAATATAAGTATTCCAATATTTAATTATACTGCCGAGTTTTCATAACTCAGTAAATCAAATTCGTTTTAGTTGTATTGTAGTGTAACAGAGAGGCATTTAAATACTATTTAAGCTGGTAAAATAAATTGTAAATCGAAGTTTTCATGACTCGGAAATATTTCTAATTGGTACAATAGTATTTTTACTATACATCTTTATTTTCATATTTCTATAACTTTTCAGCATCGACTGCAACGTACCCCTGCCCAACTCCTTCAATTTGGATGAGTACAAGAATCAGATGATCTGCTCCAGCTGTTCGCAGTTCAATGGGGGCTACTTGGACAGTTTCTGCCCGCCACAAACAGGGACAACTAGTCCCATTCCCATTACCAATCCGAATCAGAATCAAAATACCAACTCTAATCCCGTCCAGTCGCCTGCTTGCAGCTTTCAGTGCCAGCAGTGTTGTCCCATTGGAGGAGCATGCTGTGGATACGATTCGCTATCTACTCCAAAAGCTCCAGTGCCAAAACCATCGGTGACTCATCGACAGGAAGGACCTCCGGTGATGACTCCACATTGCCATTCAGGACCCTCTTTGTGGCCGCCCATCTTTTGCTTGACTACACCCAATTCAGATCACACGCCCGTTTACTTTTGCAGCCTGATTCCAGTGCCCCAATCCTGGAACTTGTTACCAGTGGCGGTATCGCAGCCCTTGCCGCCGCAGCAGCTGATGACGAGTCCTGCACAGGACTCGCAGCTGCCGGCGCAGCAATTGTTGCGATACGACCTGCCCTTCAACCGCCTGCTGTCCGAATTGCGAAGGGAACGGGAACTCCAGATTCCAACCCAACCCCTGGCCTTCCAGCTCTATGCGCCCGCTGTTAAGTTTCTGGATCAGCCAGGAGCCAGGAGTCCGGCGAAGAAAGATTCTCCTGATCCTCTGGTACCAGCTCCTTGTGACCCAGAACCGCCATCGGGAGCACCATCTCCCCAATCACCGCCTGTAGGATCTCCCTCCTCTGTGGGTTTGCCCCGAGCCCGTTCAGCCAGTCCGAAGCGCAGTCGATCCTGCCTCCGGAACAAGGATTTGTGGCCCAGTGGTGGCGCCACCCCCAGCCACGCCCCCTATCCCTCGGCCGCCCAACACGGAGCTGGCAACGTGTGCATGAAGTGCGGAAACTGCTGGCACTGTCCGCGCTGCAGTTGCTCCAACTGCTTCTGGCATCCCGGCTTGGTGCGAACTCCTCCCAGGGACAGTAGATAGAAAGAAATATTATTTAAGTCTGTTTATTAACCTTGAGGAAAATAAAATGGGTATTTACTTTGGATAGCAGTGATACCTTTTTTAATAATTGTATTATAGTAGGTACAAACTAACATCCGTTAATTGTTATTTTACTTAGCTACAAAGCCATAATATTTAATACAATAGGTTGCAATATTCAGTTTAAAAATATTTAAAGGCAAGGTATCTCTTTAACCATTTATAAATTTAGTAAAAAAGAATTTAGTATTTAAAAAAACTCGAGTCCCGATAAAGTTCTCAATAGTAAACATAGGTCGATTAAATCACTAATAGATATTTAAAATAACTATAAAAATTGTATTTGTATTTTGAAAATACGTATTAATGAAAAATAAACTTTTTAAATGTAATATAAAATTAAGAAACTCAAGATTTTTTATACATTAAATCATATTAAATAGATTAAATCACTAAAGCTGTTTAACAAAACTATAAAAATTATATTTGTATTTTTAAAATACTCATTAATGGAAAAATAAACTATTTAAATTGAATATAAAATTAAGAAACTCAAGATTTTGTATACACTTACAGATAGTTCCTCGATTGGATGATCTAGTAATCCCAGTTTGCATAATAACTACGTAGAATATTATTATTATTTTTATCTGCCAGTAAAGCCAATCGAAGCTGATAGACTTTAACCTCTCTAAAAAGTGAATGAAAGTACGTTTAAAACAAGTTTAACTTTTTATTTGGTCTTAACTTATTTACAGTATTATATAATTATTTTAAAGTCATAAAAAAAGTAAGGACATAAATGAGCCATATTATTTGTTTTTTTTTTCTAACAATTAAGCTTGTACACTCTTAAAAAATTCCTACTTAAATCACAAGTAAGCACGTTTCGGCAATTAAACGTAATTATCTCTCAGCACGCATATTCATAAAGCTGGCGACATAATTCGTCATGACAGAGGTTATTCCAAAGTGTTCGTTTCTGGGCTGATGGGCTTGCGACTGCGACTGGGCAGCAGGTGGATGGGGATGTTGACTCATCTGCGGGTTCCTCTGGAGCTGCATGATCTCGGCAGCCGGTGGCAGAGTCATCGCTCTCAATTGGGCCAAGGGATAGGGATCGGCGTTTACCCGACGATGTCTGACTTTTCTGGAATTTGGACTGACTTCAGTGGAGGTCCTATTGGATTGGCAATATGCAGAAGGCGGTGGCAGGTGCAGTCTTCTCTGCAACTCGGTTGCATTGTAATTCTGATCCTGCTGATCGTGATAGGCTTGAATTCGCTGTTGAAAGACCATCGATTCCTGATGATAGGCTGGCATAGTTGGGTAAACATAGGCTGGTGGATCGTAGAGGAACGAAGGCTGCATATATGGCTCCTGATTGGGATGATGATGCGGCTCCTGGCTGTGCGGATGATGATGCATAAAGTGCTGCTGTTGCTGCTGCTGCTGTTGGGATTGCTGTTGCACCAGCAATTGTTGCTGCTGCTGCTGCCAGGACCAGGCCAAAGCCTGCTGGTCGGCAATCCTCAGCTCCAGAGTCCTAAGATCCGATCTCAGTTGGCGCTGCAGTTGCTCTCTGTCCGCCTTCAGTTTCTCCTCCAGCTTCTTCAGCTGCTCCATTTTGGCCAGAAACAGGCGCTTCTCCTCGGCATGCTGACGCTCGCAGGTGTGTCGTTCGTCCAGGAGCTTCTTCAGGGATCTGCCCAGCTGATGCAGTTGGTCCTCCTCCCGGCACTTGATCCTCTGGTACATGACCCTCATCTGCTGCAGCTTGTCCTCCGCCTCGTGCCGATGTTGCTGGTAAATAACCTCCTGTTGCTGTTGGCTCGACGACGATGGATGATGCAGTTGCTGCTGCATATATTGCTGCTGCAGGTGCAACTGTTGCTTGTGGAATGTTTGATTCGTTTGTGGATTCCACTGAAGACTCTGCTCTTGAGAAGGCTCAATAAACTGTTGTTGCCGGAGATTTTGATTTACCCGATCCACGGCGTTGTTATTGGACTGAATGGATTGACACAATTCCTGGCTGCACAAATTGGGCTGCACAATGTGATGCATTAGCTGCTGACGCAGTACGGAACTAGTTGATTGACTGGGATCTTCGGGGGTAAAGTTATGGGCAGGCACATCTTCTTCAACTGGCTCTTCTGTTGGAGTTTCATTGGTTAACTGGTTCTGGGGTTCAGGATAATTAATTATGACTGATGGCTCCTC
The DNA here is from genome assembly GCF_030179915.1 of Drosophila takahashii. Classification (NCBI taxonomy): domain Eukaryota; kingdom Metazoa; phylum Arthropoda; class Insecta; order Diptera; family Drosophilidae; genus Drosophila; species Drosophila takahashii. The sequence goes on from NC_091680.1 coordinate 15,968,156, forward strand.
TTGATGGTTCTCCACTTCTGGGGGCTGTTCAATCTCAGGATCAGGAAGTGCCAGCTCCTCCACTTCCTCATTATTCGCCTCACAAAAGCCCACTTGAATTTCTGGCTTCGTAAGCTCCATCTTAAAGTCCAGAACCTCTTGATCGGGACTGTGCCAGCACAAGTAGGGATAGTGTCGACGCTTGCTCGTTTTTATCACACTTTCCCGCTGGCTCTGCAGAATTCTTCGGTTCTCCTCCTCCAACGGATCGTTCGGGTCGACTTCCTTCTTCACCAAATCGAACAATATAATGCTGATTTCCTCGTCGTCGGGCAGTTGATTCTTCACCTCTTCACTTTCTGCCCCCAAATCGGGCATATTTAGGGGCAGCTCCTTGGGATTTTGGCATTCCTCGGATGGATCATCCATGAACTCTTCCACTTTGATGTCCGCCTGGCAGTCGTTGGTTTCGGATTCATTATGGGGTTGATTCAATGTCGGTTGGTAGTCCTCCCGAACCTTTTTCATTTGTTTGGCCACGTAGCGAGGTCGACCGGAACCCACGGGAAATTTCAACATTCGCAGGTGATATTCCCGGTTCTTGGCGTATCTACTCAGGCTCCTTGTGCGCTGCTGAAGTTCACTGCGCGCCAGTTCTTTGGGTATGAAGAGCAGCTCGTTGGAATACACACTTGCTCTCCGCTTTTTTGTCTCGGCTCTAGAAATAAATTATTTTTAAATAAACTTAAAATTGTAACCAACTTTTAAATTTATTCTTACATGGACAACGAGTGCCTTTCTTCTAGAACAAGGGGTCTTGTGGTATCTTCTTTCGCTGGACTAATTATTTCTGTTTGAATTTCTAGTGGCTCCTCGGGATTATCTTCTTTATCTATTTTATTTTCCTGCAGATCTCTAAAAATAAGTATTTTTAAAAATGATCTCCATATTATATCCGTATTTCCGTTAATCTTACATGAATAGCGAAAGCCCTTCCTCGCTTGTTGGACTACTTATTTCTGTTTGATTTTCCTGCGGTTCCTCTCGATTATCATCACTTTTTGAACTATCTATGTTTGTTTTAGTGTTCTGAATATCCTTGGCCTCTGTGATGTCTGGATCATCGTCTCTAAAAATGAAGAACTGTAAAGTTATTTCTAAATTATATCTATATTTCAGTTAATCTTACATTGAAAGCAAGAGCCTTTCCTCGCTCTTCGGATTATTTGAATCCTCTTGATTATCTTCCCTCGTAGGACTGCTGATATCTGTTTGATTTTCCGTCAGATCCTTGGGCTCTGCAATGTCTGTACTAACCGCTTTTTGGTTGATATCTTCTTGCTTCTCTATACTCTCAGGTTTGCAGTCAACTTCCCCTTCATGAGCTTGACTTATAGGCAAATTATCTTGAGTTCTTCAGATACAAGAAAGCAGATTAGTGAAAATACAGAGGTTATTATTTAATTTTTATTTTCAACCTTACCCGTCAATAGCCGCCTGGTGCTCACTCATAGGTTCAGGTTCAGACTCAGACAGAAACTCGGATTCTGATTCGGACACGACCATGTCGTGCCAAGAACTGCCAGTGGGCAGCTATCCGTTTCCTTATTATAAATGAAACTTGTATACAAAGGCCTAGTTATTGTTCGACTGTGGTATCGAATGGCTGGTTTAGGCTTTTAGATTTCGTGGGCAAAAGTGGAGAACTGTAAATAGAAAATTGGTAGAAAAATGCTGGGTAAATAAAGATTTTCCTTTCCTTGAAAGTAGAGTAAAAAAACAAGAAAGGAAGCTAGCTTCGGCCAGCCGAAGCTTATATACCCTTGCAGATCATTCCTATTAATTAACAAATCGCAAAAATGTTCAATTTTCTAATATTTCTCATTAATTTTCCGATCGTTCCTATGGCAGCTATATGATATAGTCGTCCGATTTTGATCCAATTAAAATTGAAATTCGGAAATATTTAAAAAGAGTCATATCCTAGAGTAGAAGATAATACAATAAAAACCTAAGAAGCTAGAATTTATTTCCTATTACTTTTCCATTAATTTTCCGATCGTTCCTATGGCAGCTATATGATATAGTAGTCCGATTTTTTAAATAATTAATTCGAAATTCATAAATATTTAAAAAATAACATCCCCAAAAGTAGAAGGTAATATTTCAAAAAACACCGAAGCTAGAATTTTTTAAAGTTTTTTTTTTCCGATCCTTCCTATGGGAGCTATAAGATATAGTTGTCCGATCCGGTCGGCTCCGACATATATACTACCTGCAATAGAAAGAAGACTTTTGGGAAAGTTTTATCCCGATAGCTCAAAAACTGAGAGACTAGTTTGCGTAGAAACAGACAGACGGACAGACGGACAGACGGACAGACGGACAGACGGACGGACAGACGGACAGACGGACAGACGGACATAGCTAGATCGACTCGTCTTGTGATGCTACTCAAGAATATATATACTTTATGGGGTCGGAAACGTCTCCTTCACTGCGTTGCAAACTTCTGACTGAAATCATAATACCCTCTGCAAGGGTATAATAATACCAAATTAATATTGTTATTGGCTCTACATTCCTAAAATAAATTAATTACTTTACTTTATAAAATTGTTAAAATTTTGCTACTAAACCTATATAAATATTTTAAAATTGAGTAGTTATAATATTTAATAACATAATAACATTTAATGAGATTGTATATGCTCACCGCCCCACTGTATTTGTCCAACCATTTGAAAATCAATCCAGCTTGTCGGATATCACAGCATAGCATAATTTAGATACATTTGTAAACAGGAATCGAACTAATCAACAAACAAATCTCCATTAGTCAATAACCCCATCCGCCAGGATTTCGCGGTGGTTTCGATTTCAATTTCAATTTCGTGTTTGGGCTCCTCGATGTCGCGACGAAAGCGAATGAGAATGCCGGTGGAGAACCGAACCGCGCAAGTGTTGGGTTGCACATCCGAAAAGTGAATGAATGCAAATGAAATTTGCTAATAATACGAGAATTACATGGCCCGCAGGGCGATAAAAAGCAAGCCCCACAAGCTCCTGACCGGCAATTATGGGGCATTGGAGGGGCCGAAAGACCGCCGACCGCCAACAGATATCACTGGGCAGATATAAGCACAGGCACCTCCTATCCTATCCTATTCTATCCTATCCACCCGAACTGAACCCACCCCGTTTATAACGCTGACCGGCCGCATAACCTGGGTCAACCTGGACGAACTAAGTAAACTAAGGACACGTCAGCGGCGGTCAAGTGACGTGGCCACATTCAATTCCCTCACCTATAATTGGAATTGTAACTTTATTTTTATACGCCGGTCAGACGGACTGCCTCAAATGCCAGTGCATATCACACGACTATATTGGTAACCAAGGGAGTCGTATGCAGTTCTGTCTGCGGTTTTAATTACCTTCATAGCTATAATTAACTTTATGCTTTATTGTTCTTTACCAGTTTCCCAGTCTTGTTTTTGATAAAAATGTTCACCCATGGGACATAGGATATTAACATGCTCTGCTTTAAATATTTATTTAACATAACCTATAGCAAAATGAATCTTATATCTTCTTTTTTGTTTACCTTGGATTTTACCATTTTCAATAGTATGTATAAAATATACTCAATCTAAATCTAAAAAGCTTAACACAAATAAATAAAAGAGATTGTTTAACCTTCTTTTATTCTAAAAAATGTTCACCATATATAATTTAATAAAAAAAATTGAAATGGATTTCTAAATCTTGTAATTACAAACAGAACTCTTCGAAATTCAAAAGTTGGCGCGCACTTTGCCAATATTGAACTGGTTCCAAGAACTGGTTCCTTCGATAAAAGCAGCCCATGCTATCGCAGTTAGGCCTTTTTTAGTGCATTACTGGCAGCTGAGAGACAAAATAAAAACAAGAACAAACTGAAAATAAACATAAATTCCTGATTAAAATGGATAAACTAACGACAATTAGTGCAACGCTCTTTATGGCGGCCGATGTGTTTGCGATCGTAAGTCTGGCGCTGCCCGATTGGATTATCACAGAGTCCGGAACGGGTAAATAGAGAGAGAAAACCAGGAAGTACCTTTTGCATTAATTAATTTTTGGATATTTCCAGGTGACATTCGACTGGGACTGATGTGGACCTGCATGACGCTATATAACCGACCCCAGGTGTGCTACACCCCCGACCTGCAGCCGGAATGGCTAATCGCCCTGATCTGCATCTTTGTGGGCTGCATCTGCGTGACCACCACGGTGATTCTGCTGGCCTCGTCCTCTTGCAACCGGAATGTGATTCCCTACGCCCGCTGGGTGGGCTTCACGGCCATGGTGCTCTTCTGCATGGCGGCCGTCGTCTTCCCGCTGGGATTCCACGTGGAGGAGATCGGCGGTCAGGCCTACCAGCTGCCCAACACCTTTAAGATCGGCATATCCTACATCATGTTCGTCCTGGCCCTCTGGATCACCGTCGTCTCCGAGCTATTCGCCGGCAAGGTCTGCCTGCCGCACTTCTAGAGACGCGACGACGGCATCGCTAGATTCCTGATTTCATTTGCCGTTTGCTGTGTGATTTGTTATACCTTTTGTTTCTCCCTGATTTATCTCGCCATCAATCGATTGGATTGAGTCCCGTCCTATATTCTAGTTTGTTTAAGTATTTCATCTCGTTTTCGAGCTGGAAACTCAAAAAATACCTGTATTTAGAGAATCTCTCTAGCGTCATCCTGCTAAACAATATTTTTAGAACCCACTTTTGTCTTGGTACTGATTTGTATTTCGAATATTCGTGCAGTATTCCAGCTCAAGAACCGAGAGCCTGTGTTTAGATGAATCTCCCGAAATAGGCGTAGTTTTAAGACCATTTAGTTAGTACGTCTTTGTTATACGAATATACATATGGTATTTCAACAAAAGAAACATGTATTTTTTGTGCTAGTTTCCTAAAATTATATCCAAAAATAGATTTTTCTCCCTTTTGAACTAGGAAATCGAGACTCAATGAGGAAATATTTAAGAGATTGTACATTTTTGCACTAATTTCTTAGTTTAATATTTATAAACCATATCTGTCGGTGTTAATATCTCTAGTTGGTTGTTGTAAACGAATTTATGTACAAATAACATATGTAAGCTCTTCAGAATCGTCTTGAAATTTCACTTTAGTTAAGGCATCAGGTAAGTTACAATATAAATTGTAGTTTTAGTAGTACAATATTGTATTTTAATATTTTATTTATTTAGAAACATTAAATTTCGATGTGTAAAATTCAACTGAACTTACAAATCTCACCCACTTATTAATATTCCAATATTCCTTTAAGTTGCTAAAGCTGCAGGAAACGGTGGATACACTTTAGATTGGAACTTAAAAAAAAAAAATTATCCGTGCGAGGAACTATAAGATCTTGATCTTGGAAGGCCGCGACGGCAACTGAATGTCAAGGCAGACTCGAGTTGGGATCTCGGCGGAGTCTCGTGGTCTGCGCATGCGTCGTGTTTATGTGCTTATGGTTATTCGAGATCCGAGAATGCTGACCAAGCACCCAGGCGAACCAATTCTAACAAAGGCTGCGACATACGAGGCGATGTGGTTGGAGAACACTGCTGACCCCAGCAGCATTTAAGATCGGCCGGGCACGTTATCGTTTCTGCATTGCTTACAAAATTTTGTTTGTAAACTGAGATCCCGAAGCACTTCAAAAATTCTTTCTCATCAGACTATCACATAAACAAACTCCTCTCCACTCAATTGAGCCTAAATAACCTTCCTAGATCAAATTGTTTGCAATATTATACCATTATGTCATAATAATTTTAGGTTTAAAAGTAATGTGTTATAAAATTAATAATATTCATTTGTTCGGAGTATCACTGTTTCTTCCATTTGCATTAACACTGTAAGTTTCCCTTAAAGTTTAAACACACAAAATTATAGTGCTATTTGTGGGAGCTCCCTTAAAATTTGTTACGCAAAGTAGTTGAGCTTTTAAGCCTATATTGAGTACTGATTATCTCTATATCCGTTGGGATCCTTTATATTTAACATACTCGTTGGGGGTGGGTTTTACGACGGCCTTAATCTGGTTTCAAAGTGCTAGAGTTATTTATAGATAAGGTTGAACTCCACTTGACTCTCTCGTTGCTCTTGAGATAAGGATTAGAAATACTTACACAAATGTAGATCACTTTTTAAAGATCTTCGTCTTTCTCATATAATTAAACACACACTTGACTTAAATACTTTGTAATATTTCATTGATTTCCTTTATTTATCATTTAATAAAAATCAATTAAATTGTTTAATAATATCAAATATTGTTCAATGACTCTACTTTAAGAACTACTGCAGCGTGTTTAGAGGGTTTTTACAAACAGTTTATTTAACAATTTTATTCCAGCGTAGATATTTCAAAATCAGTTTCCAAATCTCGGGAGTTCAGTTGAAATCCATTGGGAATACAATTTGCACATAGAAGCAGGTCAGTTTTTGTCGGAGGTATTGTGTAAATTGTTGGGATATGTTAGGTACACAAGATGCGGTTGTTGAGCTTAGATTTGTCTTAAAAAGTAGTTCGCTTTGGTGGCTTTTATCTTATTTAGTTATATACATAAATATATCAAAATATGATGTAGTGAATAGTTTAGTAACAGTAAAAAACCTTCGAGTAAAAAAATATATAGAGTTTTAATTGATTCTTTTTACAGAATTTAACTAGTGTCGTTTAAAAAAATAGTATAGTTGAAAAATATTAATTTATATAGTGCTCGAAAGGTAGAGAATAGCGACAGAACATATCTTGAGAGCCTCAGGTAAGAATTCAACAGAGCAGTTAGTAAATAGATATGTTGTTTTTTGGCTATATTTATTTGTTGGTTAATTTTGGGCTAGGGTGGGCTAATTTGCATTTCTTTGTCTATCATAATTTTAATTCGAATCGTATATAACACTATGCAGCATCAAAAATTAACCTCGATGAATGCTATATTTTTGGATTCGTTACGAATTCCCAAGTAAAATTGCGTTTTCCAAAGAGTTCCCCGACGCAAGGATTCTTAGCAAAAGGACCTCAAAGTTCGAAAAATGCTGAAATTGACCAACTTTGCGGAGCTCTCAGAGGCAAATGGATGCATGGCTGGGTTCGAAGTTAAAGTTTTTTAAAAGATACACCCTTTATCTTTCAAACCCCATACATAAAATAATTTTAGGATTTTTTTTAAGGCAGAAATAAATTCCAAAAAACATAGTCACAAAACTGAAAAACATACAGCTGCGGTCAAAATAGTAGCAGTGTTGCCGCCTTGTGTTTTTAAAAGTTTGATGTTATAATTTTTTCTTATCCAATTAGTCTAATAGTAAAATTATAATCAATACAATATTACCAGGAAAAGATCAATTACAACAACAAACTTTTAAATACACAGGGCGGCAACACTACTACCATTTTGACCGCAGCTGTATACTTTCATGTTTTTTGACTATGTTTTCTAGAATTTGTTTCTGCCTTAAAAAAAATCTTAAAAATTTTTTAAGTATGGGGTTTAAAAGATAAAGGGTGTATCTTTTAAAAAACTTTAACATCGATTCAAACAATGCATCCATTTGCCTCTGAGAGCTCCGCAAAGTTGGCCAATTTCAGCATTTTTCGAACTTTGAGGTCCTTTTGCTAAGAATCCTTGCGTCGGGGAACTTTTTGGAAAACGCAGTTTAACTTGGGAATTCGTAACGAATCCAAAAATATAGCATCCATCGAGGTAAATTTAAAAAGCACTAAAAATGCTGCACAGTGTAATTATTCGCTGTTTTAGTGATGGCTACGCATAAGATTAGCTAACAAATTGTACGAAATAGTCAATAACCGTTTAATTCTACTAACTAACTAAAAACAAATTGTTGCTAACAAATACTTAACATGTGCGTGTGATGAGCAACGTACTTTAAATGCTGGCAAATTCATTACAACTAAAATGAAAAGCTCAAAATAAATAAGAAGATGCTTTGAAGTGACTTTTGGCCTATGCTACGTGTACATGATCATAAATATCCATTAAATAGTAGGTATCAACAGCAAGTGGGTGATTTACAATTTCCCATCGAAAGGTGTCTTTACAAAGTAGGTGACTAGATTGCCCTTGCCCTTGACGTAGGTCAGGCCTCGGCACTCGCACTCGTATCCAGCGCTCATCAATATCTTTGCCGTGTTTTCGGTAGTCTGTGGAGGGAAAAATATGTGAATTTCAAATCTTCGTTTATTTTATGCGACTATACTATAGTATTAAATTGTATTGTAATTTTATTGAAATTTAATTCAGCAGAAGTTAAATTTTAGATGATTCGCTATCTGATTCTAAGAGTTCATACATAGAAAGTTAGGATAATAGCTGCCTAAGTTTTATGACTAGCTGTCTTTTTTATGTCCGCCTACCAAGAAATTGTTGTAAATTTTTTTATTTTTTTTAAGGGGTTACATCATTTATTTTTTGGGAACAATTATTAAAACTAAAGATTTTAGGTTTAAGAGCTAATCTGTTGAGAATATTATTACAAAGTCAAAGAGGTATACCCTTTGTACTTGGACAATTTTTTGACACATTTCGGGCAAAAAAGTAATATTTTTGGAGGAAAATTATGATAATAATAATTATGAGAAAAGCAGAAATTTGTTCTATAACACAGGTACACAGCCAAAAATTTCCACGAACCATTTCAAGTTTTCCATGATATTTGGGTGCTCCTGAGTAAAAGTCCCATACAAAATTATTTTCCATCACCTACAGGTTCCGCGGTATAGCTAAGAATACAAAAAACCGATGTTTGCCGACATTTTTAATTACGTGGCCTATATAATTGGACCAACCTTTATTATTTTCGGTAGGACCTACTCTCAATACATCAAGGCATTCCTAAAAAATAGTCCCCATTGTGAACCATTGCCCATGTCTTTGGAATTCGACGCCAAAGTTGAAAATCCCAAAATTGTAGAGATTTTTCTGATGGAAAAACAATTCTGAGGATTAAAACTTGAATGGAAGTAATTTTAACTATTCATTGTATCTATTGTTCATTGTATGCTTTAATTTCGGTTTAAAGCGTTTTCATGAGAACATTTTATTGGATTTCTTATACTAATAAAACCGATTTTTTTATTTCATTATCTACTCCTAAATGTTGTCAAATTTTGAATAAGTCATGGCAACCTCTAGAACTAAGAAACTAAAATACGTTCACTGAACATACACAGAGAAATGTAAATGTTTACTCCCATTCTGTAGGATGCCTTGACTTTTTTAAAATTTGACAACATTTAGGAGTAGATAATGAAATAAAAAAAACGGTTTTATTAGTATAATAAATCCAATAAAAAATATTCTCATGAAATCGCTTTAAAGCGAAATTAAAGCATACAATGAACAATAGATACAATGAAAAGTTAAAATTACTTCCATTCAAGATTTAATCCTCAGAATTGTTTTTCCATCAGAAAAATCTCTACAATTTTGGGATTTTCAACTTTGGCGTCGAATTCCAAAGACATGGGCAATGGTTCACAATGGGGACTATTTTTTAGGAATGCCTTGATGTATTGAGAGTAGGTCCTACCGAAAATAATAAAGGTTGGTCCAATTATATAGGCCACGTAATTAAAAATGTCGGCAAACATCGGTTTTTTGTATTCTTAGCTATACCGCGGAACCTGTAGGTGATGGAAAATAATTTTGTATGGGACTTTTACTCAGGAGCACCCAAATATCATGGAAAACTTGAAATGGTTCGTGGAAATTTCCCAAAGTTTAATTTTGTGTTCCTGTGTAATTTAGGTGTGTACCAAATTATTTAATCTAATAATAACAATCTCTACTAAAGATTGCTGATTTTAAAACGTTCAAACCGATTTTTGCCTAAATCACCACGATCCTTGACTCACCTGAAGTCTTCCCATTACGCCACACGAGTCCATGCGTGAGGCCACATTAACCGTATTACTCCAGATATCATATTGCGGTTTCTGGGCGCCAATCACACCGGCAATCACTGGGCCATGATTGAGTCCTATGCGGAGACGGAATCGCTGGAAGGACTCGCGATTAATCGAATCCAATATGGACATCAAAGCAATCGCAAACTCGACCAATATGACCACGTTGTGCTCCTCCGTTCGCTTCTCGTCCTTGATGGGGAAAACAAAAAGGATAAGTGCGTTAGTCCCGACTCGATTTAGTCGTCCTCATTGCCCTCTTCCTAGAAACCCTTCGGCCCTCCGGATTCAGCTAATCCCAATCCCCCCACCCACAGTTTGACCCTCATTTGGCGACCCTTTTTTTATTGGTCTCTCTTTGGCCTTTGTTGAGCCAATGCGATTTGATTTCCTCTTTGTTTGGTAGTTGTAAAAATTTAATTAAAGTGCTAAGCAGCGATTAAAAGCCATTTGAGCAGTAAATAACATTCGGTCGATTGGGATTTATTGGGGGAAAAGGGGCTAAAGGTTGGAATTTCAACTGAATACCGGCATTTTTTGTTGGGTTGAATTGGAAACATTTAATTTTGAAGCTGATGCTAGCCAATTTATCATCTTTTTGAGTAGAGAATTTGTCAACTTTAAAGAAGATCCCTTTAAAGACTTACCGCAAAGCTACGTGACTGGATTGGACAATCGAGTCAGGATGTTATTTACAGGATTAGTGAAAGCATTGAAGGGATGCAAGTAAGACAAGATAGACACAAACATTAAAGAAAAGGGGCCTTTAAGTTTTTTTTGTAAATTCGACTTACCGTAGCGCCGTCTTCTTTGCCGGGTCTTAAACCCGAAGCACACATGTAAGTGCTGGCTATAGTTTTAATCTTCTCGATGCCACTGAACTTTGGTTTTAGCAGAAGCTGAAAAATAAATTAAATAGACTTCTTAAGATTTTTTTTAATATATGATAATGAATGATTCTAATGATATTGTAAATGAGATATTTTTATCCTTTTGGAACTTACAAAATTTTAAATAAATTTTTAAAGTAAGTAGGTGAAGACAAAAAAAATCCTTAGAAATATCATATCATAAAACTAAAGATTAAATAAAATACATCCGCATACCTTATCGAAATCACAAATGATTTCGTTCAACAGGCGCAGGCACTCCAGGCCCTGCTTGTTGACATCCGTCTCGTCGTAGAACTCCTTGTAGTTGGGAATGGAGGCGAACATGACGGCCACGCAGGAGTAGCTCTCGTGGTAGAGCTCCGTGGAGCGTTCCAGGTGCAGGAAATGGGTGGCCACGTGGGCCGGCAGGATGTTCTCCAGCAGAATCTATAATCGAGCGTAAATTTTCAATTAGCATCGAATTGCTTTTGTGCATTTTAATATTGTTATTCGTACCTTGTTGATGCCACGCATGGTTTCCACCTCCTCCTGTTCGACCTTCAATTTGGCTTTCCACAGGAAATCGGTGCGGGCCACATATTCACCCTGGCGATCCAGAGTATGAAGCACCAGAATGATAACCAAAAGCAGCAGGAATCCCTTGATCTCCAGGGGTAAGCTGGAATATAAGAATTAAATACCATGTAATATAAATATAATAATAAAAAGAAGGATAACCTTACCCATATATAATGTTTGTCTCGTTGTACTTTTCGAAGAGATCACTGTATCCCAGAACTGTGACCTGAGCGATTAGAGCCACCAGCATGGCAATTAGCTTGAGGATAAAACCAGATCTTAGAAAGGCTGAGATTGCCGCCAAACTAATGGCACAGCAATATAGAAACACGGGGGCAATGGGTATGGCTCGGGCGATTTCCCACGGCTGCATATCCTCCTGGGTGGCGTTTAAGAACTCAATCGAAGAATTGCCCTCCAAGGTGCTTACATTAGATGGTGGTGGCTCACTGTTTATCCCATCAGGTACTGTGAAGTTGATCTAAAACAGTAAAAAAATAATACAAAAATAATAATAAGTAAAGTATTTATATGAAAATGTATATTGCAAATATAAAATAATAAACCTAAAATTTTATTCTGTTTAATATACAGATTTTTACTGATTTTTACTATGCAAATATTATTGTTTTTTTTGTAATAATTACAGCTATTATTTAGGCTTTTTAATATCCAATAGTTCATGTTTTAGTCACGTAAAATTTGTTTATAGTTCCTAACAGTGCGTATGAGTAATATGTTGGCCGTCTATTGGCTAAACAGTTTAGGTCAGTGTATAAACCAATTAAATTTGTAATTAAATATTTTTATAAGGAAAAAACAATACAAAATTCGCCATATCGTTGGTTGTTTAAAGGAGCTTTAGATGGACTTACCACACTGAACACCGCACAGGACGAGATGAGGATGTTGACCACGACGAACATGGCCAGTCTCAGGTAGCGACTGCTGGCCACCACCTGGCCAGGACCATTCCGATCCGTGGCCGACGCGTGGACATCCGGCACGGACATGTTGCTCAGGTAGAGGAACAGGGCCAGCGACACAAAGCTGGCCAAGAGGGATCCAAGGAGGGCCAGGTTCCTGCGAGGAAAGACACAAAAGACCAAGGATGAGTCGATGGGCTCCGTAATGCGAGTTGATCTCACCTACAATTCGATTACAATCAGCTGGACGACGGCCAGCGAGAGGAAGAGGACGAAGGCGCATATCAGGTCGAACCGGAAGTGCGTATCCGGCTGGGCGCGGTACATTCCCTCCCGGGGCGTATTGCGGTACCACATGGTGAACGGCTTTAGCTCCGTGGGCGGTCCGAAGAAATTAAAATTGAAACATTTACGCTCGGGCGGCAGTAAATTTGATTCAATCATGGCGATGCTCTGCGTACGGAAAAAGGGGGAAAAACGAGAAGGACACATGATAATAGAGTTGGCTCCTGGTGCTGCAATTTATTTACAGTAGATATAGTCTATAGGCCACCTATATTTAAACGTAAATTTTTTTCGAGTTTGTTAAAGATTTATTTAAAAAGGTTTTTTACCTTTAAAGTTTAAGTTGCATCACAGTAAATAAATAATAAATTTAAATGTATCTATCCCTTATCAAAAATATCTACTGTATTCAGTTTACGGCCCGAGCAATCTTAGAAAATTCTGTGCTTTGCCTTATCCAATTTGCTGATATTTCCTGGGCATTTAAATTTGATTCTCCATACTACAGTCAGTGGCCATAAAAACCCCATTTCACCCCATTTGGCTTTTAACTCACCGCCAGTCCAATGTTCTTCACCAGCTTGGATTCGGCAATATTGGCAAAGGGTCTATCGGCCCCCCAGCACTCCACATATTTGGTCATCTTCGATGAGGGACGATTGCGTGTGACATGACCTGAAAGGGTTCAACGTGAAATTAAAGTTTAGTGCAATGAACACGTTTTTTTTAAAGTAAGTTTCATATATAATATAATGGTTTCACATCACATTTATACACTCATAAAAATTAATTTCTAAATTTTGGAAATCTCGCCATTGAATCGGCCTACCTTTGAAAATAGAAAAAAAATTTCTTGTTATTAGAAAATTGTCCTTTGAATACAGAAAACCTTTCTTGATGGAACAAATTCAAGAAAGAATTTTTCTTAAAAATAGAAAAATGAAAATCTCATATGTTTGTTTTGCCGTCGCAGCCAAAACATTTTTGTACGTATTTAAGGACAAAATCACCTTTGAATATATGAATGAAATGACCCTAGAATATAGGAAAGTAGCCATTGACTTCCTTCGGCTGCCGACTGTTAACGACAAGAAAAACGAAGTGGGACGAAGGGCCTACACGGCCCGACTACTACCCGGCTACCGACTTCTCTGATCCCCCGAGCGTCAGTTGTGAAAAAAATTCGTGAGTGATGGACGTGATTTTCAAGCGGATAAGAGGTGAAGCCTTTTTCCGAATATTCAAAGGTATGTAAATATGTATATAATTTTTTGTATAGCGGGCGTACAATTGTGTGTATGTAATTAAAGGATACATTTCAAATCTCTTTACCAAGCGTATACCAATTTAGGTGAATTGTTTTTTAGCTAAGAGCTACGTACATACATACATTTGTACATAAATTTGTGGGTGTACACTGTACAGTTCTATAATAACTTTATCTTATTACTCGCATTTTATTTATTTTTCAGAGTGAAAATACCTGCAGTTGCATCAGCCAAATAATTTGTTTGTCGAAGCTGTAATTTTGTTTTAAAACCTTCTAAGGTAAGAAAAATATGTTGTATTTGTTTGACATACTTATGTATGCATGTAAATATCTATGCATGTACGCGGCTCACCCGATCTGAAACCCGATTTTCAACCCTTTCATATTCTGCTCCTCTCTCTCGCTCGCTTGACCTACGCGTCGCGACGTTTCTCTCTTCACCTTCTTAAAACTGACACGATCTGCCCTGCTTACATTCGGTCTCCCTTCGCGCAAAGGACTGTATGTAAATATATATGTATGTATGTACGCGTCTCTCCCGTGCCTCTCTCTCTCTGAAATTCGATTTTCAACCCTTCATTTTCTACCTGTCTTGCTCCTCTCTCTCGGTCGTCTGTCCAACGTGTTTGTATTTTGGCTATTATTAACATTACATTATTTCAAAAAAGTTGTTTATCTAAAAACAAATCATTGATATCCCAATAACTCTTTTTTTATAGATGAGGAAGGGCGAAGAAAATGGATCACCTTAGGTCATATGAAGTTCAACAGACCTTGGGTAATAATAATGTTTTCTTGAGTCAAAAATGTGTTATTTAAAAATGTTTAAATGTTAAGTGTTAAATGTTTTAAATGTAAATAAATATAATATGCAAAAGAAAAAACCAAGTTACATTTTATTTTTAGGGTTTCAGTGTTAATATAAAACTTCCTTTCAAGAAATATTATTTCTTAAATCAAGAAATAAAATTTCTTGAAAGGAAATTTAAACAAGAAAGAATTTTTCTTGTTTAAAAGGTGCCTTTCTAAAAAACGCTTTCTTGTTTTAAGAAATTTAATTTCTTGAAACAAGAAACAAACCACCTTTGAAACAAGAATCGCCTTTCTTGTTTTAAGAAATATTTTTTCTTGTTTTTATGGTGGCTTTCTAAAAAACCCTTTCTTGTTTTAAGAAATTTAATTTCTTAAAACAAGAAATATTTTTTCTTGTTTTAATGGTGCCTTTCAAAAAAACCATTTCTTGAAACAAAGGTGAGGTCGCCTTTGGCAAAAATTCAAGAAAGAATTTTCTAGATTTTAAGGAAATTCTTCGATTTTTTTTTATGAGTGTATAAATTACCTGAAATATAAACAAAATGATAATACAAAACTTTTATATGACTAACGCCGTAATTTATTAACTTCTTCGTGGATTAAAATTTTTAATTTAAAATGAATCAATTCAGTTCTATTTATTCCTAAAAACCCTGCAATCAATGCAAAAACTAGTCCTAAAACTGGTGTTAAATTAAACAACGCACAAAGTAAATTTGAGAAGCAGTTTAAGTGCCATTCAACATTGTGATAGTTTTTATATGAACGCAGCAGATATTCCAAATGTTTCCACGCTTTTACGACTACTTTTCGGTCCAGCAATATCCCATTAATAATGAAAAATCTCTCCCAAATCGCTGGGATTATTACACCTCAAAAGCTGCAGAGTTTTTGCAGTTGAGCTAGCCAGACAAGCTCATTAAAAGTCACCCATTCGCATTAAAAATGCCATCAAAGTGACTTTGCCACATGCCGTACTTGATGTCCTTGGCAAATTAAAACTCATAAACCAACACAAAACCTCGTGGCTTCACGTGCAGTGCCTGAAAACACCCCACACCCGCCATCCTATCCAAAATATATACCACTAAAAGGGCCAAGGCAGACCAGGTGGCTGTCAAAGGAGCTTAATTGCCCTGGTCCTCGGTCCATGGTCCATGGTTCATGGATAAAGTTTTCACAAAGGCCAATCCGCAAACAAATGCAAGCCTGCGATAAATTTACGATGCAAAAGTTGCCCTGCCAGCGATAAAATTATGCATAACCTGAGCTCATTTGTGAAAGTGATTTTCAACTGTTGCGTTTTACGAGGGGAGGTGGGTGATGGGTGGGTGGTTGGTGGCCAACTTACCCGCATGACTGCGGAAACTTTCTCCGCTGTGGATGGACAGCTTTCGTCCCTCGATAAAGGCTCCGGAGGAGCGGCGTCTGTCGGCGAAGGACATCAGGCCTGGCGGGAAGAAAAAGAGAAAAAAGGAGGTGGTCACATAAATAAGAGCTATCGGCGGCAACACCAAGGTGTTAATGCCCATTACGGGTAGTGATTGATGGCTTGAGAATGAATGCGATTCTGTAAAGGCGAGCTACCATTTAAAAAAGAGTATGGCAATTATAAGAAAGGTCAGGCATACAATGGAATAATTATGAATTTATTTTAAAGAGCTTTCTCAACTTATATATGTAAAATGTTTAACTTACAAAGTATTCAGTTTAAAATCGATTAAATTAATTTAATAAATCCATTTCAGGTTTATTTTGCGGCTATTTGATTCGAGAAAAATAAAATATAAATATTTTAAGTCAAATACTTTAAACATAAACACTTCAATTGCAATGGAAATTAATTGCCTGCCATATTTTATTTTTTTGGAATGATTACGATTTTGGATTTATATTTCATGATTAATAAAAGTCAAAAAAATGTATTTAAAATTTGATATAAATATTTAGGTATTTAATAATCATGTTAAAAATGTAGCTCACCTTGAACGGACAACTTCCGCCTGGATCTCTCGGGGGCCTCGGCCACAGTGAGGCTGTTGGTGCCGGAGGAGGCTCCTCCGGCAGGGGCGGCTGCGGTGGGCGTGACACTAGCAGGATTCGAGGATGCAGCCGGGGTTCCGCCGTTTGAGATCCCGCTCTCCGATCCGCTCATGCTGAGCAGGTCCTCGGCGGGCAGCGAAAGGGCAGTGGACTTGGCCGCCGACTCGGAGGCGGCTGAATCACCACTTCCGCGATGGCCACCATTGGGTTTGGCCGTTTCCTGGCCTTGGCCTTCTTTGCTCTCCTGATCCTTGAGCATCAGGGGTTCGGTGACTGCGGTGGCCTCGTCAGCCTCGTCCTCCTCCTCGGACATCTCCTTGATGGACATGGAGGCCGCGGAGGCGAGGGGAGCGTGTAGAGGAGCCTCCTGACTGTTCGTCGAGGTGGGTGACATCTTTTCATCGACGGCCAGAGGAAGGGGATCCGTAACCGTGACCGGGATGAGGCTATCGGTGACATCGGCTGACTCATTGGAGTGATCCACCACCACCGCCTCCTTGGTCCCCTTCTCCTCTGTGGGACTGGGATCATTCTGCTCAATGCACTCCACCACCCGCGGGACGCTGTAGGTGTAGGCCGGTTTTGGTGGCACTATGAGATACGATTCCACCTTGTGATCCGCCAGATACGCATCCCGGTTGCCACCCTCTCCTTGCTCAACCTCGAATTTGTCGCCCAGGAAGTCCAGAGTTTGTTTGGTGATGTGGACGCGCCTGCAGGAGAGAGGCACACATGAGAAATGATGATGAATGCCTTGGGCTGACATACAGGGCGTATGAGCAATCTACATTTATGTGATATTCAAAGGTTTTCACATCCACACAATTACACAGAAATAAATAATCTTGAAGAGAACATTTATTTATGGTAATTTTAATGGGTTGAATAATTATTTTTTTTCATATTTGTATTTTTGTGCTCTAACCTAACTATTTCAAAAAAATTTATTATTATTTTTTTTTTTATATTACTTACTTACGAAAACACTTTTATTTTAAATTTCTTTAATATTTCATAGCAAGAGATGAAATTTATTAATATTAAAATGTTCAATCTTATCCTAAGGATAAATTATTTTCTTTAGTGTACCCACGCCAGGCTTATGCAAAATAATTTAGGCTTCTACTGTCTTTGTCAATTTATCTAGATTCCAGATCCCGTGTAATTTTGTTTATATTTTTGCTACGGAAAGCGGAATTCGTGCGTGAAGCCCGAATAGAGGCGTCTGAGTGTTTTCCGGCTCATTGACTGTAGCATTTCAATTCAATTCGAAATAATTGAAGTCTTCGTATGTGACCGCAGGTAAGATAAAAGAAAAACATTTCGACATGTTCAGCTACCATTCATCTGAAAGACTCGAGCGTGGCTTAAGTACGCGAAATGAATAAACCAAAAGAAAAGTGTTTGCTTGTAAAAGTATACAAGTTAAACTGTTGATGGCGGCGGCAGAGTTTTAGACTTTGGTATTTGCAAAGCAAACAAGCGGAAATTCCTCGTAAAAAGCTGAAAAGCATTTTAAATTTATTTTTACGAAAAAGGTGGCCTAGATAAAGTTGCATAGATATAAATAGGATTTAAATGGGGACTGCTGAAGAAAGGTTCTTTGCTCTTAATCTTTTCACAAATTTATGAAACTACCACATTAATATGGAAATTTAGGAAGCAAAAGCAGCTCTCAATATTAATGTGAGCAATACAGCTTCACAATTGAAATTCTTCAACTTCAAATGCAAAGCAAAAATTTAATTAAAAGTAAACCTTGGGAATGCGTATAATTAGTATTAGCATATGTAGGAATTCTTTAATTGGCGAATTCCTTCTTGTACTTTGGGTTCCTTCTTGCACTGCAGCTCATCTCAACCTTTGCAGTCGAATGGTATGCTGACTTAAACTGAAACCCGTTTAATTGGCTCTACACCGAGGCTTATTTAAATTGCCATTACGTCTGCTTGACTCGCTTTGTGGTGCCACCGTTAGGGGCACCTCCTCAAACCCCGTTTTCACCACCCGCGGGTTTTGTTTATTTATTTATGTTCGCCTCGCTCGTCATCGTTGTCATTCGTACAAGCATAATGGCGAAATAAGGGAAAACACTTGCATACACTGCTAAAAAATTTAACGAATACGGGCTTTTATTTTAATTTGATTTCTAAATCAATATTCATTACGAAAATGTGTATACTTTAATTTTGAATTTATTTCTTGAATTGTCAAAAAAATGAATTCATTAAATTTAAAAACCAAATTTTATCAAGAGATTTCGCTCACATATTTCCTTATTCTGAAGTGTAAATTTAAACTTTTAAAAATGTTCAAAAACAATACAAAACAAAATATGAAAAATTGAATTTGGTTTGATTTAAAGATGTGAAAAATAGTAATTTTCTAACATGAAAGTAAGTCTTAATATTGTTTTAGGATTTTATTTAAATTAAAGTTTTTATGGGACAATTTTTCCCAGTGTAGGCACACACTTACCCGGCGACACCGCCGCTCTCCATGTGGTTGGCCAAAGTAACATCGTCGCTCCAAACATCAAATTGCCACTTGCGGAGGCCAAGGACGCCGCAGAGAACGTTGCCAGTGTGGATGCCAATTCGCATGTCAACGTTTATACCGGTCGCCTCACGCACGTGTCTGCCGGGGAAAACGAAGAATAAACGAAGGGCAAACAATGGCGGGCGCACAAAGCTCCAGATGTATTATTAAGGATATGTGTGCACAACTACAGGCTAGTTGGGGCCGTCGTATTAACAATTTTATGGGCCATAAAACACAAGCAGACCAGGTCGACTCCGAGCCTGATGTACGAGTATGATATGGGCGGGAACCGGCCAGCGAGTGGGGACAAAGCACTACTTACTTACTTAAAAAATAAAAATATCGGTATTGAATGTAGGGGAAGTATCATATATTTCGTATCATATATATCATATAAGTATTTTTAAAATTTTACTTAGCTTTAAAAAAAATGTAAACTTATAAGTGTTCTTAAAATCAATAAAATTCTATAAAATGAAAAGCAAAATATTAAAAAATGTACTAAATTAATAATAGTTATAAAATCAATTAAAAGTGGTATTCGAATTGATCTTTTGTCTGAGTGTTCTTCTAGTATTGCTGTTGCAGGAAGTTTAGTTCAAGAGAAAGTGGCTAGAAACCGAAGGGCAGCCACTGCCAACAACAAGTTCTTGAGTTATTAACGTTAACCAGCGTTTTCTTTGGCCTGAATGCCGTCGGGGTCAAATGAGCCGCATCGAAGGCCAAATCACTTGGGGGCCCTTCAGGGTTTTATTTGCTTTTGCCCTTCCTGGTCATTTTGGCTGGCAGGATATGGATATGGCCGCAAACAAGGCAAACAAGGAATTGGATTTTCGATACGGATTTAGAGATTGTGAATTTTCAAGTGCCAAAGTTTTCCGAAAACAACGAAAAGTTGGCAAATTCTGATTGAACTGCATAATTCATGTAAATATTTCCCAAAACTAAAAGAGATAAAGTCAACTGACTTAGCATCGAAATTCGTAGCATACATTTTTGGGCAACGCGGGTGCCATGTTAAAGTTTCGTATTATTTTGACTTTTCGAGGTAGAGGAAATGCAATTCATAATTAAATGATATTTCCTCTTGTGCTGAAAACTTTTGGCATTTTCCCCGGGCGGCTTGTTAAGCTCCCCGAAAGTCAACAGGACGAGTATCTTTTTGACCAAGTTTGCGGCAGGAACAAAGCCAGAGTGTCTGGGGCAACTTGAGGGGCATTGGCCGGGGCAAAGATTAAAAGGCCACGGCACCGAAAAAGCTACGGAATAAAGGAATAAGAAGGCCAGCCGGCAAAAATAAACAATAGAAATAAGCACAGAGTCCAATAAAAAGCACGGAAAAAGGCCAGCAAAAAGCCAAAATGAGAAGCTCCTTTTTTGTCCTGAGGCCACTTGTGCATAAATTCTCGCGTGTAATAAAATGGGCTTTGTGTCGATATTGTTTATTGTATTTTATGATGTTTCTCTTTGGCATTCGGCTTTTTCTGTTTCTCATCTCGTTCGTGTGCCTTTATTGCATAATACGTTTTTAATGGGCCTCCATAAAACAGGGAGCACAAGGGAGTGACTCCATCTGGAATATCAGAATATATCTGGCGGCAATTAAAGCCGAACACGCGGTCACAGTTACAAAAAACAGATCCAATGCGTTGTCACGCTTTTAATTGGAATAAAATTTGAGATAGTTCGTAATTTAAATTAACATTTTTGCTGGGTTTAATTTCCATTTTTTCACGTTAATACTTAAATTCTGTACGAAAAATATTTAAAAAATACAGGTACCTACATTTATATGGGGTTCAAGCAATATAACAATATGGCAAAGTTTTAATATAATA
Organism: Drosophila takahashii; assembly: GCF_030179915.1. Taxonomy (NCBI): domain Eukaryota; kingdom Metazoa; phylum Arthropoda; class Insecta; order Diptera; family Drosophilidae; genus Drosophila; species Drosophila takahashii. The sequence continues at coordinate 15,989,297 of NC_091680.1, forward strand.
TTTTACAGTTATAAAATTAACATAATTATTAAAATAATACATTTCTTTAAGTTTTAAAATCAAGTTCTAAGAATTGCCAATACTTCGTTGCATTAAACCTTTAGCCAAGACCGAAACAAACCAAACAATGGACGCTTTATGGCCCAGTTAACTGTGAATGCAGCAAAGATTTTCATTTCCAGCTAGCCGCAAAATCAACAATCACGGTGTCAAATGGCCCTGGCCAAAGGAGCTCGGACTAAAAGTCAAAGGCTGGCCAGGAGCGAAAGACAAACAAGTCGTACACCCGATGACGGGTCCAATGCAAATGTTTGCACAACCAACAGGACTGTTTGAAGGCCCAAACCAAGCCTGCATGGCAGTCGAAGCCCAGTTGAAGCCAAAGGGCCAAAAGCAACGGCCAACGCGAAACCCACTCACCTGATGGCATCGATCATCTGCAGGCCCATGTTGACACAATTGGTTGCATGTTGGGGCCGGGAAATGGGCAGGCCGGACACGCAGTAATAACAATCCCCCAGGATCTTGATGCGAAGGCATTGGTTCTCCTGCGGGAATAAAGCAATTAATTACTACTTAGACTGTACTGTTTATTATTGCAGAATGTTTTTCATGTTCATGTTAATGTTCACATATGAATAATTTTTTTTTGTACCCCGACTTTACAAATACTCATAATATTTCATAATATTTACTCGAAGCTTATAGATTTCTGATGAAAAAATGCACTTTACCTGAGCAATTTGATCGAAGCGTCCAAACAGATCGTTCAGGGTCTTGACCAAATCGCTGGCCGTCAGGGAACTTGACAGGGGCGTGAAGTTGACGATATCAGCGAAGAGAATGGTGACATTGGTGTGTCGCTGGACGTGGAGCTCGTGGAACCGAGTGGCCGAGGTGGACGCCTGTCCTCCGGCTCTCTGACAGGCATCCGCCATTTTCAACATGATGCTGCGCTTCACCTAAAGGGAAGAAACCATCAAGGGGATTTTTATTACACTTACAGATTACACTTCAACTATAAAAGCTACATATGTGCTAAAAAAATATTCAAGAAAATTTTCAATTAATATTATAGGACTACTTATTTGCAATTGAAAGCTGCAAATATTTTATTCTATTTAACAATTTTTGTAAAAAATGGATATGGAAATATAGAAAAAAGTTGAATTTAATTTTAATGAAACAAAAAATATTATTTTAGCAATTAAGTAGGTTTATCAGATAAAACTTATTATATCGTTTGTATGTTTTTAATTTCTTTTAAATTGAGTTGTTTTTGTTTTTCGTATTTTTCGATTTTTTTTTTTAATTTTCTTCTTTGTCGAAGATTTTTAAATTGATTAAATCCACTTATCGCATATTTATATTTTATAATTTTTTTTTAGTTTTGTTTGTAACTAAACTTTTTTGTTTTAGTGTACCCACCTCGGCGGCAATGTAGGCGGGAATGACGCTGAGCAGCAGCTGCTCCTGCTGCTCCCGCTCGCACTCGAGCTTCACGCGCTGCTCGATTCCCGTCCGAGTTCCATCCACGGTCCTATTGTGCGCCGCGTCCGACATGATGCGGTAGTAGAGCCCGGAAACGGAGGCACTGGCCAGCATCACAATCTCCCCAAAGAGCTAAGAAATACAAGCGGGTGGCGGGTTAAGCAAAGCGGGCAAAGCACGTTCCATAAATAATGAATGTCTAACCCGGGATGGCAATTACCAGCCGGCACATAGCGCATCGCAGTGTCCTTGCAGCGCGGCAAAAAACACGATGCAACCTAATTAACAAATCACGGAGCTGTGGGGTTTGCGGATTGGCAGGAAATGGGGGATCCGGGGCTATAACCGCAACCCATTAGGGGAGTTGGGGGAATTGAAACGAGCTGGGAAACAAATTATTTCTTACCCAGCCAGCGCAAAATAAACCAAACAGTTGCAGAAAACGGGGTTAAGCGAAAAACTGCATTTAAGAGATGAATTCTGTGCTTGGTTTTCACTGTTGTTTTCCAACTAAATTAATCTGCGCTTTTCTAAAGTCTTTGCCAACGAAAAATGAAGAGCGGGTAAATATGTATTTTTCTTTATTTCCATTTCGCGAATATTAAAGTGTGTTTATGAAAAAGAGCTTTAAATCGAACAATCCATCTGGAGAATTGAAAACCATGAAATGAGTCTTTAACTTTTAACTTGTCTGCAAAAATTTACGAACACGACAACAACTTTTAAATTTAATGAAGAAATTTTGAAGACATTAATCGTTTAATAATTTAAATGATTTTATAAGAGGAACTGCTTTAAATAATACGTTTTATTTTTAAAAGACAAAAGAGATTGCAACCGAGAGCACTCAAATTAATTGTGCATTGTGATCCGCGGTAATCCCCACTCTCGTCACAATTGTAATAGCCAATCGCATGAAAACTAATCCAACTGCTGGTGTGTGGCCCGCATTAATGGGGCTTTATGGCTCTATGGCCATGTGGAGAATGCAAATGAATGAGGGACTTACCATGGGTAAATTGGGCGCGTAGTCGGGACTTGTGCCGATCCGGTAAACGATGTGGATGGCGGTCATGAACAAGGCCAACACCACGGAAACGGGCCACGAAATGGGCAGCATGGAGTGGATGCACTGCAATGGACGCGGACACCCAAGTATTATAATACCCCGGAGGAGTGGGATTGCAGTGACACCACCGGACTTACCAGGAACAGGGCGTACATGGGCAGCGGGGCAAGCTCATCCCCGGTGATGGCCGCAATCGTGCCCAGCGAGAAGGTGGTGACGATGGCGAAGGCCAAGGCGGCAGCCGGGGAGCTCAGCACAGCCGGAAACTGCAGAGCCGTCAGAATGGATCCCGAGATTAGAGCCGCCAGCACCAGCAGCAGGGTTTGCACCAGGCTCTGGGGATGCCACACATAAACAGAGAGAAATATAATAGTTTGGGAACATTTTAAAATAAAATTTTTAATTTTTATTAACTATTAAGGTTTTTGACCTAAAAAAAAGAGTCAAATTATTAAAGATTTTAAATAAAATAAATAAACATTCCAGGGTATTTAGATATTATCAGGCAAGAAAATCATATTTTTAATCCTTTTCAAGAATTTTGAAAAATATATAACATTTAAATTAAGGAATTAATAAAACAGTTTTAAAGTCTCTTGAATTTTTAGTAAAAACTGTTGAGACATGTTGATGTTATTTCTTAAATATTTCAAATATCAAATTCAACAAAAATAAATGTAAAATTAATGCTGAAGCCAATTATATATTCTCTTTAATATTCTGATATTTAATCTGAACCTTATAATATAAAAATCTAAACAATATTATTTTTCTGTGTAGAAGCTCGGCTAACCACTCGCATCTAAGTGTGGTAAGTGCTCACCTGGTCGTAAACGATGCCAATTATTATGGACACAACACATGCCAGCAGTGAAGTTAGGAGGCCCGATCTGAAGAGCGACTTGCGGAGCCTCTGGCGGTAGCGGGTATATAAATCGTTTAGGTGGATGTCCTCAGCTGCAAGAGAGAACAGAAGTGGGGAGTATTAGCATCCATTAGGTAATCATATCCTTGAGAGGAAAATGGGGCGAACGAGGAGCTTTTAAACTATGTTGAGAGGATGTGCTTTACTGAGGGTTTTAAATTTAAGTTCCACTTTTTTTTTCATTTTTCAAACCTTAATTTTATTTTTTAGATTAGTCACTAGCCACCTCCTAATTAAAACCAATTTATTAACATAATTTACCCCTCAGCGTTTTCATAACTTTGTTAAGATTCGCATAAATCTGTAATCTTAATTGGTTTATGCTGAGCTAAAGTTCAGAGCAGCCTCCTGGCGATTCTTGGATTCGTACGTGATGGGCGACTTCTCGAAGCGAATTAATTGACCGCCCACTGAAATAATGCCGCTTGTCTGGCATTTAAATTTGACATTTAACAATGGCATACATTTCACTGGCGCTCACGCAAAGAAATTGTATACTTTCACTCCACTCCACCTCCATTCAATTTCACAGACAATTGTCTTTGAAAAGCAACTTAATTGAGCTGTCAGGGATCTGGATGTATGAGAACGCATACAAATGGAATCAAATATCACCTTTGGGTAAATGAAGGTTATTCAGAAATAACTTAATCAATAAAGAAATAATTTTACGGGTGGAAGTAAAAGTCAAACTTTAAAGGGATTATAAGTAGAGATTTAAAGGAGCTTTAAGTGCTGCCAGAAAGTAGAAATCGAGGCAGGCAAATAAACATTTGCATAGCTGCAATTAAGGGAAAATAGTATCAACACACACACACTCGCCGCATTCATAAATCAACAAGCAGACAAACACTCACAGTTACCCATAAAAGTGGTGTACACGCACTTAAATTACCCTGAACATCGAAATTAGCATATTGCGTTTGCCTTTCGCCCTTGTTGATTTTTCCCTGTTTATACCATTTGTAAATCGATACGCTCAGATTTATAGCTCGCTAATTGACTGGGGGCATTTAAAGTGTTTGATTTATTTATGGTCGCAGACACGACAGATAAGCCAAAAAGCCCAGTGGATATTTGGATGTAACTGATTAGCCTGTTTTTGTTGTGGTTACCCTATTTATAGATGCGTTCTAATAACTTCATTTTTTGTCTGCCAGCTAAATTGATTTTTTCCCCTTCGCACAGGCCTTTTTCCTTCGGTCAGCCCCAACAAGCCGATCCGATAAATCAATATCTGGCCAGTCTGAGAGTCCTTAATGAGCATAAATGAAGACAAGTCTGAGTGGTGAGGTCAAGTGGGTTTGTCTAGTGCACAAAAATATGTCTGCTTAATTAATGAGGGACAATCCCGCAAATTAAACGCACAATGAAATGTGTAAACATTTATCCACAAAAGGGGTGGCTAATTTTTCTTGGGATATAAACCATAAAAGAAGGAAAGAGCTATAAATTTTCTCGAAATGCATTTTTATTAAAAGGCAAAGGATGTTAAGGCATTATGGCTTTAGATAAGCTTGTTTTATCCTTCATGAAAGCTTAAAATCGTATTCTGAATTTTTAGCTCTGGGCATTATATTTATTGCAATAATTTTTTGTTACAAGAAATGTTAGCCATAAAGCAGGCATTATGAACCTTAAAAGCAAAAAAAAATGCCTAAAGTGCATTATTATTTATAAGTAGGGGTTAAGGTATAAAATATATATTACAATTGCTGGGCGGGTTATAAAAATGGAAACCGCATTTAACCGCCTTGTCGACATCGCATTAAGCTAAGGATTCTCCGATTGCTGCACAAGGTCTGAGTGAAAAATTCAGGAAAAGCCACAGGCAGGAGCAAAATAAGACGAGAAGCAAACACCAGAGGACAGCGACACATACTCGCACCATGTTACTTTATATGGGGAATGGAGCTGCCTTCACTTGTTTATTCTCTGCAATCAAACAGAAATTCTTTTGACACGAACCGAGATCCTGAAAGTGTAAGCGTGTGTGTCTGTGTTTTCATAAGCGCCAGCACAAACACCAGTGCAGAGTGACAGATGCTCTTGTGTGTGTGTAATAGGGTGGACCGGTTTTTCGAGAAAAAAAATAGAAAACTAAAGTACGACTATCTTAATTTATCCTTTAAGAATATTGATTTTATAAAACAAAAGAAACTATGTGGGTAAATAAGATTAAAAGGATTTATATTATATCCAAAGAGGCTGCTTAAAAGTCTAGATTTTTAAAAAATCCCTTAAAATGTGCTCAAAAATATGCCATCATATAATTTAATTCAAGTGTGCTTGGGAATAAATGATGAAAGAATACCTTCTTTAACAGCACACTTTACAAGTGGATTGCGAGCACTTGTATACAAAGTCAGCAATTTCGTCTAAGGCATATCTCCTGCTTTCCGTCCAATCAAACCGAATCACCCTACTGCAAGTATATGCGCGTTGGCTCATAAAAAATAAAGCGGCTAAAGTGAAACAGTTGCAGACAACCTAGACGAAGACACGACACAGCGACAGCAACGGCGACATTGCCGAGGCTTTTGGCATAGATTTTATTTCATCCCGGAGCTGAAACGCTGAGATCCGCAACGGCTCCTCCTCCTCCACCATGCGATTAAGTATGTGCGGACAGATTGTCAAGGCATCCTGGCAAGCCGTTGAGACGAGGGGCTGGCGATTAGGGAGATTGAGTTCGTTGCTAACGAATTTTCATGTGGGCTGCCATCGCATTAAAGATGCAGAGCACCAGCCCTGCGGAGAAGCAGCACAAGATGGCTTAAATCCATGCCTCGGGTTAAGCTATTGGGTAACCGGCTTAGTGGTGAAGCTGCTGTAAGAATGGCCCACATGAAACTGCATCCCATAACCACAGGGGCTACAAAATCCACTACGCAGCGAGCAAAATTGAAGTGAGTGTAGAAAAATCATAAATCAAGTTTCAGTAATTAAATCTAAACTTGTCCATAGGTTCTTTTATTATTTATCTGTCGAAATCATGTCACCAAGTTCTGTCAGTTAAATATTTTATCATTTAAACAGTTTGAAGAGTAATCTAAAATTCTGACTGCGTTTTCTCGTTATCTTTTTTTGATTTTCCTGCCATAATTAAATATTAAACAATTTATGGCTTTCAATTGCACATTTAAGTGATTTACGTTTTGCGGTTTTGACAGTTTTTCCATAACTATTAATTGGAATTGCATGCTGTTATCCGGACACACACAAATGCTTTGCTTAAACTTTAAATCTCTTCCGAAACATTTATTTTACCTCTGGCTCCTTTATCTCCTGCCAGTTTTCATTTCTTTAGCAAATGTATTGAAATTTTCAGAATGCCTGAAGTATGCAACACCATTCGCCCGTGGCAAAAGGAGATGCGGAAAATATTGCACATACGACCCGTCGGCCCAGGTCGACAACATAAAATGCTACAAAATGCAGGCTGCAAATGCCGCACATGCCTGACAGCCAACCGAAGAGCCAGAGCCACTCCGCTCCGAGTTGCAACCGCCACCTGCTGCAACATTGTAAATTACATCCTTCGGGCTGAGACAGGAATTACAAGCTTTTTGCGCTGAATCGTGGGCCGCATGGCAAGCAGATGGCTTGTGCCACCGAGGCACAAGACACGATGCACAGAACACACAGCACCAGGCACATGTCCTTGCGAAGGATTTGAAAGTTGGCGATTTAAGCGCGAAGCCTTGAAGTGGATTCCCGGTTGAAGCCCCAGTTTGTGTGAGGCTTAGTCAGGCGATCTACTCGATTGCCGGTTTGTATGCATTCACTCTGATTTTATAGTCCATTCAATACGAAAATATATATGTGAGGGGTTTTTACATTAATCTGAAACCACCATTCGCGCATGTTAAGAAGAGCTTTTATGCGGTGATTGGGGTCAAATGTTTTCAGTCTTTATCCACTTGTGAAACATGTTGTCAGCTGAATAAATAAATCCAGCTTAACAAGATTTTAGCGAGCGGGAGAACAAGACGTTTAATATATATAGAAAATTAATATTTTCTAAAGTAACTTTTTAAAATAAATTATAAAAATCCTAAAAATGTGAAATTATAGGGTTTGGTTTTGTTAACTTTAAGACCTTTATCACACTTAATTAAAATGAATCTTTTTTGTGTTCTGACTCAAAGGACCTGTTTTTCTCTTCATTCCAAAACAATGTTCCCTGCTGATGGAAACATTCTTTTATCTCATTTCCATCACCGTAAGCAGCAGATACATCAACTCCTCCGACACGAGCCATCAACACCTAGCTGAGATAAATAATAGTCCATCGGGCATAAGAAAAGAAGTCGCATCTGAACAAATTGGTGACAATACGACAAGGGAAGCGGAAACAATGGAAATGCTCGTGGCTACCGCATTTACTAATGGCGAAACTGAAAGGATGGAGCCCGGAATAGGGGGAAAAAAGAGCGCATTAATCAAGGTGCAGTCAATGGAGACTTTGGCCATGCGGTGGAAGCGAAAAAGGAAGCCAAATTGGCAACAGACGCTTAAGGTAATAGACGTGCCAACGAAGTCGACCCCGTGGGGCACGTATTCTGGGTCCTCCTAGTGCTCCTGGTTCTTCTTCTTGTGGCGGAGAAAGCAGAACGCAGCTGCCTATTTGGTTTTCCGTGCGTGTCGCTGGCACGATGCTCGTAAATAATGTGTTGGCTAAGACAAAAGCCGTAGCCAGTCAAGTCAACAGTCTGCCGTTGACATCGATAACTTATTTTGCAGCCAGCTCTTTTAGCCATCGTTTGCCCCATTCGCTTGGGTTGACACATTTTCTAGAGGGTAATCATAGGTATGTTGGATATATTGTTTTCCTTTATAGGTAGGAAGTCATTTATATAAGGAAATTAATCACTTCGATATATAAAGAAAATTGTAGTTCTTGTACTTTAAGGAAGAAAACACATTTTTAAATATTTAAATAATTAAAGGGTATCTTATAGTTGAATAACTTATAACTTATGTATTTTCCTCTTGCTTCGCCATGTGTGTGCTTTAGCTTTTTGCTACCTTTTGTTTCGTTTCTTCAGGCACGCAAGCCAATCAGCTATAAGACCCAAAACGCTTAAGCTTTCAATTTTTGTTATGTCCAACTATTGGGTGAAGTCCTTTTTTGGGTTCTCCATAAAAACAAAAGAGTGTGGGCCAAAAGGTTAACCTATTTTTAGCAAAAGGTGATAAATATTTTGTAAGATAAGAAATTGATCCACAATAAAATTTCTCCTGATATCTTAACTATTTGTATTTAAATCGCCTTATTCTCCAGCAAAAATCGTTTGGGTGTCAACACATTGATCCCATAAAAAGCACTTAACTTGCAAATCGATTAAGAAAAATCTCTTGCTGACATGAATATTGAATTTGCGGCAAGTCGCTATCAATTTCCTACTAAACGGCGATGTCTTTCAGCTATGCAAAGTGGGATGCCCCAGAGAGCAGGGCAATCAAAGGACAGATCCCACAAATCTGGATTCGTAATGTGCATATTTTAGCAATAAAACGCTGACACTGCTCCAGGCGCGTATTCACTGTCAAAGTAATTTGCATACATCTTTTTGTCGGTTGCTATTTTTGCTCGGCTTTATCTTTGGGGGCCAATTTCGCGAAATTCTCGTTTGGTTGTTGTTGCTGTCACCTTCAAACCTAGAATGCAAATTCAGGAGAAGGGGACTCACACACTTCGTCTTGTGTTGAATGGCATAAATCTCATATTGGCTGAGCCTCAGATACACTCGTACCCACATATGTCGGCACGATGATGAATGCAAACTCATAAACAGATGGCTTGGTCGAGAGGAGACACTGAGGAATGGTGGCCGCATAATAAGCCAGACTCAGACTGGCAGCAAAATGCAGATTCATCGTCAGATACAGATATCCAGATACAAATTCACCATTCAGATGCTGCTGTGCCATTTCTCAGAGGTGTGTGCACCGGAATTCTCATTTCGCATGCAAGTTGCATTCATTTGAATTTCTATTTGTCTGATTCGCTTCGGTGGTGACAGATTTTTTTTGCCACGGGTATTATGATGTGTGTCCCACATGTCTGCATTATTCTGGAATTTTTAATGTGAATATAAGGGCCAATGGTGGGTTTTAGGACAAAAAAAAGAATTTATTACCATGTCTCTGAATTCTGTGATTTCATTTTATACCCCTATTTACTTTTAAGCGAAGCTCATAAAACATCAAAACACAACCGACACCAATTATAATTGCTCACATAGTGCGAGGGCTTAACTTTTTGGTGCTTTATTGCTTAACCCACTAACCACCGAAATTGGTTTGTTTATCTTGCATTGGCCCACCACTCACTCACAGTCGAATCAATTTACAACTTTTCAGTCAATCACAAACCAATCAGAGTGCAAAATATGAGCGCAATCACATCAGGCCAATTGTGGGTCGTTTTAGTACACTTAGGTATGCACTTAGAGAAAATCAAATGCTGTTTAAAATTATGGAAAAACTTTGAAACTCCTACAAGAATCTTTGAAAAATATTTGAAAGTTTAGTTTGTATTAACTTGGGAAATTGGAATATAATACCAAAAAATGCCAAAAGTGGGTATTCAATAAATGTAATTTATTAAAATGTCTAATATTGGCTTCATTTCGGAACAGTAAGAAAATAAATAAAGGCTTTCTGTAGAATTTTTACAAAATTTATAATAATGGATTTTAATTAAGCTCCATAATTAAAGTAAAAGCGATTAGACTGATCATTATTTTCATCATTTAATTTTTTGGAAAATGCTTTTTTATTTGGTTGAATGATTTTTTTAAGATGGGGTTTCTTTCAGTGCTCTGTGACATGGGCTCACTGGGGACGCTTTGTGGCCTGGACGGCGCCATCAAGAGCCAGCCAGGCGGTGCTCAACTGGCAGCTGAATAAACAGCATCAACAACAACTGCAAGGGATCGGATGATTGGGATGGAATGGGAAACGGGGGATGGGACCAAGCTGAATACCGTTTCATCGACACTTTTTCATTGAATTCAATTAAAAGCGAAATTGAAAATTGAAATTCAATTAAGATGCTATAAATACGCCAGCTGGGGTGTTAGGGTGTCAAACGAGGGCATTGAGGATGCAGGATACAGTAAAAGCATTCCCGGATAGGAAGGACTCATGGCAATGATGATAGATGAGCTGTTGGAAGCACTGGCTGCTGGTGGTAGTGGGTGAAAGAGATTCGCATTGGTCCTCAAATCGATCGGTGTATTGACGAGGAAGGAGGAGGAAACTCGGCTTATGATATGTGACATAGCCTTTTTTTTATTTCAACTTACTCTCTGTCTGTTCTTCTCCTTCCTGACATTTAATGGGCCATCAACACGTTGCTTACCCAATTTGATATCGGGGTATTAATGGCAAATAAATTGATGCTGCAATCAATCAAAAATGGAACGACCATATGGTGCACAAAGATAATGAAGTCTGGGAAAACAATACACTAATCTGATTAGCCTCATTAGCAAGGCCACAACATTGTCTTATTTGGCTTCATTATTTCAAGGAAATGTTGTCTTTAGGGAAATTAATGAACTGGGTTTTTCTGGAAAGTGTTTTAAATGCAACTCATATATTTTAAATGTAAGATGACTTTTAATGGTTATACTGTAAATAAATTTTAAAAATGTAGTAATTTAACCTTAGGTATTTACTATTGAATTGATCTTTATCGGTAAACTTTTAAATGTCCCAGCCCCTTTTAAGTAAACTAATTAATTTTTAATACCCCATTCAGTTAAGTCTAGGATAGAACTTTTCTTAATTAATCTAGATCCCAAGCCCAACAAATCATCCTTTATTTGCCAGTCGATTGGAAGCATACTTTTTTAGACGGCTGCTGCTTTCAATTAACGCATTAAACGAGCAACACAAGAAAAAAGGCAGACGTTTGGCTTTACTCAGTGGAGGATGTGCAAAAAAGGCCAAGGGACTTTGTCTAACTTTCTGTGAAGCTAAAGTTTCTTTGGGGGAGGGTCGAGGTCGTTTGAAACTTTGTTGAAAAAGATGGACTGCAGTGACCTAAAACTAGAGGAGATGCAACGATTGAGTTTCGCCAGCTGATGGGTGAAAGATTGAAGGCTTAAATTTTAAGAAGCTTTCAAGTTTAAAGTGGTACGACTTATTTGTCAAGTATGAGGCTATTTTTTGGAATTTATTTGTGTTTTTTTGATGCCATTTATAAGGAAGCTAATCAGAAGAAAATTTTGCTTCTGTCTCTCTCTGACTTCTGGCTGCATAATAATTTCATTCTACACCTTGTTTTTCGGATTCCTCAACGCGGGCACCACAGTCGATGAAGTTATATACAGGGAAAGTAAGTTGGAAACAACAGTGAAAAAGAATTTGAGTAAATTTATGCTTCCAAAATGACAGCGTTCAAAACTGATGTATGGGCAAAATGGTTCAATGTGTTTCACATAGCTCTGATGATTGCAGCTGCAGTTGTCCTGCTGATTTCTGTCATGACGGTGAGCCAAAAGTCCCCAAGCCTAGGCCTATTGAACTCTTCACTCTTTTTAGAAATATATTAAGGTCGTTTTCATATGGATGGCAATGTTTATCATTCACATCATATCATACTACATCGTCTTCAATGCCCTGGTAAATGTTCGCAACCCGTTCTTCAGTAGTGCTCTAGCTGCATCGATATATGTCTTGGTAAATTTGGTGACGCTGGGTAATTTCCATACATAAATATCCTAAACTTCTGGGAATAATTGTCTAACCTTACAGGCATAGATATATTTTGCATAATCAAAATCTATTCATATTATTACGTGAAGCAGCATCCAGATGAATTCAGACCACCATGTGTTGACAAATGATAGGTCATAAGAAGGATTTTAAAACCTGATTTAATGCTCGATTGACAAATAGTAAAATTTATTTTTAAGGCAATAAAAAAAGTATATAACAAAAATATTATCTGCGCCTCTTACCACATGTTCGGAAAGTGTGGATAACGCTTTTGCTGTGCTAATATGGCAGACTCAATTTTCTTTATAATTTCATTAGCATCTTGATGAGAACTGAAAACGATTCCACGCGTGCCTGACACACACAAGCACACATCGGCCAGGAAATTCTAGGCTAATGCTAATGAGGCCATAATACAAATTGCTTAAATTGAAATTATGCAAAAAAGTTAATACCCGCATTGAAGAGGAGATGGCGGTAAATGAGATGAGATGGAGGCAATTTCGCTTGAGTTTGGCACCAACAGCTGGGAAAGCCATCCGACAATATTTGCCTAAAACTTTCGTCATGTAAATAAATAACGTATACGCCATGTGGTGCACAGCAAATCATTTTTTTACAAAATGATAAATAAGGATTTTGGTTTTAACTGTCCTGTACTATTTAATTTTGATATATTAATTTATTAGTCTTTTTAAATAAAGCAAGTAAGTATTTCTTAACATAGCTAAAATAAAATAATTTTTTGTTAAGTACATTTTGAATTTGCTGTCAAATCCTCTTAAATTATGAATCCGGCCAATAAATGTTGTTTCTGTTTATCTTTGCAAACGGGTTGTATAATGATTGCATTACTTGAGTTATTTTTGTCGGGCATGAACATTGATTATATAATGTATCTATTAAATAGTAAATAAATACCATTAGTCAGTTTATATTTTATAATTCTGTTAGAGTTATTTATTAATATTATTTGTGTACTAACTTTAAAAATTTGACAGGAACTTATTCCCGAGAAACCGAATATAAATTCCCAGGTAAAATATGAAGTATTCTATATTTAATTGATTTAATTTTTGGTTTGTATTACTTAAATTTAGATCAAGTACTCTACACTATCTTGCAACTGATTCCAGACTTATTGTCTGTCTTGGCCTCTTGTATGTTGCTAATTTCAATCATATCGGTTAGTATCACAAAATATAATATCCAGTAATTAACCAAATTTATATTTTTAGCAATACTTTTGTCTGTTTTGGACAACGCTTACCATTCAAGCCATTCAGGCTGTGTATCTAGTGTTGTTCAGTATAATTTCAGCAGCAATCACAGAAAATTTGATAATAAATGAGAGCCTCTGGCATAATATTACCTATTGGCTATACGTGGTAATTTGGCTGGGTAAGATAAATTTAAATAATTGTACATAGTAGTTAAATAATGGTACTATTTCTGCTCTATTTTAGCTTTGACATTATATTTTATGTACATAATCTATTCGTACTATCGACAACTGAAGCAGAGAGAAACTGAAAATCTTGCAGAGTAATTGCTAGTTGTATTTAATAAGTACTAGCTAATTGGACTGTATACCCCTTAATTTTCGTAATTTTCTCAGGAATTTAAATCAAAAATTAAATTAATTAAATTTTAAGTATTCGATAAATGAAATGTGGCAGGCGCAAAAGTTTTGCTATTGTATAAGCTTACAAATCGGCTGCATAATCATATCATTTTTTACCCTTTTTCTGTGTACGGGACACCTGGTTGAATACTTCCGTAAATAACGATTAAGAATTATTGCGCAAATAATTATTTTCCAG